>NC_069140.1:7866077-8148577 GCF_943734755.1 Anopheles moucheti
CGCCAAAAGACAACCGAACGAGTTCATAAAAAGCATCCTAGCCACACGCCACAAATCCGGAACACAGCCTCGAGTACCTACGCCTCACCCATGAACCCACAATTGGAAAGGGTCGTAAGGGAAACTTTCTCCTAGCATTCGAACGGATCGGTTTGAATGCGTCGGTATGATGTATGCTTTCAATCCGGAAGAGAATGTCGCCCTTACATTCACCAACGTCACATACCAATCAACTGTAAATCATGATTCTCCAGCGGCCAAACACTTGTGCCTGCATGCATGTGTGTCGGTGGTTCATGTGGCTCATCTTCGTATTTGGTCACGTTGCGTTCCCGGTATTGAATATACGCTGAGGAAAGAGTGATTTGAATTTCAATCTCTTCTTCGACACCTTAAGGCCGTCTAGCGCATCCCAATGCTTGATCCAACCAATCGTGTCCGACATCAAATCGAGTTGTTGGGTGTCTGATGACAGGCTGTGACACCGCAGTCCAAGATGGATGTTGCGTTCGGACCGATAGGTTTGAGTGCTTCAACGTCACAAACCGTTTAACCGTGGCGTTCGCTTTATGGACATGGTGGTTTTTATATCCACTGTGGTCCGATATCTGTAAAAGATTGGGTATCATCTCGAAAGAAGTAATATCCAAACGGGAAGCGGGCAAAGATAATCACAACTGTACGAAGCCCCTTTTTCTGTTCTATTTTTGTTGCATACAGTTGCTGAAACTTTTGTGATATTCATGCAAGAGAATTTTAATTAAATTGGGTTTAGAAAGCTGTATATTTTCAAGGACCATCTATGAAACCGGAGCTGAATTATTCAACGGCTGAATGAGCTTATTTAATTGTTATCTCTTTGTCCGAAGATGGTCATACCTAACTCTGCAATCAGAAACCACTGTATGACACACGCATAATATGATTGCTCCTGTTCAATAATATTTTTACTTTCTAACCTTTAACTTCAAGTGTACATTTATATGATGGCAATCGACATAACATGTGCCCAGGCATGTGTCCACGCCACAGAAAAAAACTAACATTCGTATGCTGCTCAATGTCACCGCAGCGTGTAGGCAGACCGGCTCCTAATGTAAGTTGAAACGAGCCAATGTGCAACGACCGTCATGTGCACGACAAAACGACCGGATGAATGGAGGATAAAACATCTATTGATTGCCGTTGTGCAGTCCATTCCACCTAGCCTCGAATGGTTCAGCTCGAGAGGAAACTACAACCGGAAGCGGCCACTAATGGTCTCGAGTAGGTTTAAAGTGTTATTTTGCTTTATGAAAACTGAAGTGCACTGTTATATCAGATGGAAACTTTATGTTGGTTTTATGGCACAGTATCGAACAAGCGTTGAGCACCCCACACCTTCATATGAGAGGATTTTATTATTGGTTTTTAGTTAGTACCGCAACTTTGCACTAGTCTCCCTAGCTTTCTGGAAGGATAATAAATTTCTTACTAACAAAACAACAATACCATTTTGTTAATCGCCAAATCCATAACACACACTGTAACAAAATCAACATTGAAATATTTTAGTAAAAACTGCTAAATGCCTTAAAGTATATAACGTTTCTCAAAATTGTGATTATTTAATCCTCTTCTTGAAGGATTTGTTCTGCTCTAAACCATACCCACTCAAAAATAATAAAAGTTTATCTTAACAAACCACGGTTGACCACACGTTTCGCCATATTCACTCAATTAAATTTCAATTGTCATCAAAATTTCACTCAGCACTCTTTTACGAGCATTCGCAAAGGGCCACCATTAAGGCAGTGTCACAATAAGTGAGTTAGAAGCTGAACTTGGAAGATTGAACTAGCAGCGTACAAGGAGCAAACCGAAGAAAGAAATCAAACTCCCTCAAGGAGTATCGGTTCGATCGATAACGGCTTAATTTGAGATGTCGTCGTCGGTTACCACTTGTGTCCATTTTATTTTTCAGCGACGAGCAAAAGAAGAAAAGCTCGCCTGCGGATAAGGTGATGGGTTGGTTTCCTTGGGTTGTACAGCCTGGTGAGATTTATCCACCATCCCGGATATTATTGGGTTTAGGGCAAAACCCGCCAATCTCAATCAAGAAATTGACAAATCGAAAACTGGAGAGGCAACTGTTTTCTTCAGTTTGAGATCGATCCAGTCCTTGAATCCGTTATCTGTTCTCTGTTCTGATTTCAGATCTGTTTGTTTCGCTCTGGAAAGATTTAACCGTAGTCTCTACAGTTGTTGCCTTATGTGACGATATGTTGGGCATTATTGTTTCTCTGGTAGCTCTGGTGGTAGTTTTCTAGTAGCTCACAATGAATAGTCCATAAGCGATTCCCAAGACTGAACTATATGCGTAGGCTCACATCACTGGTCTGAGCTCAAATTTCGACTGCATCGTATAGTTAAAACACAACAATCTACAGGCTCCTCTATTTCTCCATTTGAAAACGAATGTTTATGACGCGTAAGCAACAACCTTCAACCAAACCCTTCCGCAAATGTTCTAGTCGGTGTCTGTAGAGTTGATGAAGCACCTCGCAGTGCGCAATATTTGTTCCTACAGCCAGCACGTCAAACCACATGTCCATGATACGGTTCCACAGTGCAAAAGTACTGTCCAAGAGGTACAGATTACTCACCCCCTACTGTCCATCCAGTTGATGATGTCCATCCGCAAATAACTGACATTTTCTATCTTCTTACAACTACTTCATTAAATAACGTCATGGAACCGAAACCATGATAAGCTCTGCTTTGTGTCACTTCTCTCCATGTGAGACCGTCTTGTGCAACGGAAAAGGGAAGATTTCCTCGGCCCGTACGCCTTTGAAGGCAAAAGGTCAGAAGGAAGGTAAAATTAGATACAAATTGCAATCCAAAAAGGTTGCACTGTTTCTTGGACGACGGAAGCTAAGTTTGACTTGTGTTCTACCTCACTTAGGGGCAGGAAAATGTAGGCTTTTCTTTCAGGTTTGTTCAGCTTCCGGTTGATCCGGGGAGTATTCTTTGGGGGTCACCGAACAAAAAAAAAACAAAAAGGAAAAAAAGGTCAAGATGAAGCAAAGCAGCAATGCAAACATAACCGAGCTTCACCTGTTTGTAGGAACTTTTTGTTGTACTGGGTGCAATGTTTAGACTTGCTAGCTAATGGTATATTGCCCACACATTCGGCAAGTGTGAAATTGTTCTCCCTTTTCGGTTGTCCTTTTTTCTTTTAATCTGACCCGAAACATTCTTCCAGCGTATCTAATGAAGTCGTAATCATGTCATTCACCTTTCATTCCACCTTACGGAAGGGGGGAACTCCTCGTTTGTTCTTTTTCGTTCGCATCCCAAACGCACGATGAAAGTTAATCGGTCCGGGGGTTTGCAAACGGTTCCGGACGAAAATATCGAACAGGAAAAGAAACAAAACTCGACCGAAAAGCAGTGAGGGCGTCCGTCCCCGTACGGGGCAGGGTCAAAAAAGTCTTTAAAACACAACCAAATTAAGCTGCAGCCACCGTAAACGGAAACTCAACCACGAGATGATCCCTTGAAGAATGTTACCCGGGGATGGATCCATGCCCGTAAACTTAATGAAAGATTTGCTGGGATTTCCGCCTAACGCTTTCCCCCTTTCTGCTCCTCGACCAATTTCGAAAGGTTGTGTGTTGTTTGCTTTCGACAAATATTAAAATTCTACCTCCATACAGAAATCGTTCCCTTCCCCATTACCCGTGTGATGAATTCCAGTCACGATGTAATTCTATCCCAACCAACCTTCCCCATTACCTTCGCAAAGGCAGAGTGTTGCCAAATTTTGACGCATGTTCCAATGGCTCCGTTTTCACTTTGGGCTCGTTACCGTCGGGGGATTGCATTAAAAGTTTGCATTATCAGGAGAAGGGAGGAAACTTTTTCGCCTACTTTATGACCCGTGAAACATTACTTCGAGCGAGTTTGTCTATTACATCGGTGTTGTACAACGCCTCTAGCCTCTTGCTCAACCCATCACACAGGGATTAAATTAATCTAACTTTTGGGGTAACGCGTTTAATTGGTTTGGAGAACATGATAAAGCGACTAAACAACCGGTTTACATTCGTACAACAGTACAGTTACGTAGTCGATTATTTTCAAATTGAAAAGTGTTCTTTATCCATTATCCAAATCTTAGCGTAACGGCCTACTAGGTCTGGTCTGTCATTTTGTTTTAATGCTGAAAACTAAGATTTTCCAATTACTTAACCAAACCCAGGCAGGAAAATTGTTGTTAAAATGAAATAATTACGAAATTTCATCGCTGACATCCTTATGTCTAGAGTTTTTGTGAGGGCTCTATGATGACTAGCCTGCTTATATTAAATCATTTTAAAATAAATAATACCCCAATGTATGTGGCGTAGTGACATCTACTTTTTACCACGTCCTATAATCAAATTAAAATGTCTTAAACTGTGTGCATAAATGCAAGGAAGTTAAAACATGTGTAACTTTCGTGCCAACCGCACCGAAATGTTTTCCAGCTAGCCATATTAATGATTATTCTTTGTAGAAACTTGTACCCCGCCCAGCGGAAGCCGATCGATTTTAACATTCGTTCGCGCCACTCATTCTTATGCAAAATTAGAGAGCAAATTACACAAGCTCGCGGGCAACGAGCGTATAACAAAATCACGTTCCATTCCGTACCCTGCAAACTGCGGGTAGTGGGTTTCAGATAATTAGTGCATTCGTTCATTCATAGCGCCCGCCTGCAGCCGGTCGATGCCGAACTCGTTCTGTGTCTCGTTAGTGTGCGCGGAAAGTTTAAATTATGCTGGATGAACGTCTGTTAGTGTATTCTCGCCCGGTAGCAACTGGTTGCTCTTGGAATGCTTAATGGCGCACTTCCGTGAGCAAAATTTTTATTATTATAATACCTATCAGCGTAGTAATAATGAAGCGGTCTAAATTTTGCCAATAGTCAGTCAAGCTTTCGCGAGGTTGTGAAACTGCACGAACTTCTGTGGAATGTTTCGTTTCTGCGATATTTTTGTCCGTAGTAACGTGTTTAATGAAATCGTCCCGCAATTCGGTTGTAAATTGTGCCCACTCGTTGTCTGTCACTCGTTTTACCACACGGCAGTGTGCTGCTGACAATGAAAACGCATTGGAATGTGGGTACAGTTTCCGCCTACAGTATAAGTCGATTTGTCGGTTGTCTTTGCTTTCATTTAATTGAAAACTTTTCAGAACATTTCATCGCTATTTCACTCACTGTAATAAACGATATACGGGGTATTGGTGAAATGAAATTCCAAAACAACAAGCAACAAGCAAACCGCTCAGCCAAGACATTCGCCAACAACGCCTACCAACACCCTGCGCCAGGCATCGGCACATTGTTTATTAGAGATATTCATTACGATCGATAGGAAGCGATTGAACACATGGCATATTATTGACAATTTTTTGCTTGCGACTGGCGTCCGTTTGGCTGGAGCACAACTTGAGGACAGTTTGGATCAACGTGCTTAGGTCCGCTCTCTATCCCGCCGCCCGTAGCCCGACCCTTGATTGAACAATAGGGAATTGATTTCGCGCATGGTCTGCTCGGGGTTGAGCTGAGCTTTGAATCCCTTTTTTTGCGCCACTTGCCATGCCATGGTAGCTGCCAGCTTTTCTTTTGCTTGTGCCCTGACATTTGACTCCGGCCCGGCCACCGTTCCGTTCAACCTGCGAAACGCAACGATAAAACACATTTGTTCACATTCAGTTGAGCATTGAACCATGCCACAAATAGGCGCCTTCAGGAGAGAAAAGAGCAACAACAAAAAGGGAAAACACCGGAACTATCACCGCCCCTCGACCGTACCCGTGGAAAGTAATATCGAAGACGAGGGTAATAAATTGTCCGTTATAATCGCACTCACAAGCACAGCTTCCGGGCACTTGTAACAGTGTGTGGACAGATGTATGGTGCTGTGGTGCTTAAGAAATGGTTGAAAACTGAGCTTCATTCGCTATGCCGCGTGGTTCCGCGGGTCGTGAGCTGTTTCGTACAGCTACACACTGCATAAAGGAGAATGTGTGTGAATGTGCCTTTCTGTGTCATACGATCCTTTTTTCATGGTGGAAACGTGGGAGAGAAGTAAAAGTTTACTAACATTAATCAGCTTTCGCTGTATAATTGGGACATTTTTGTGGCAAACGGATATGAGGGATGCTCAGCGCAGTTGAATGATGGCGATTTAACGTATCCTTGGAAGATTAGTGAAGTATAATCTCGCTAGCTCAATAAATGCAATACTTCATCAAGCAGAGATTCAGATGGTAATGATGTGAATTATTAATAATTTTTGTAATCAAACATTTTTTTATCCTATAAAATAAAATAAAATAAGGATTTTTTATTTTATTTATTTAATTTATATTATGACGGCAATGCCGTATTTTCAACACCGCTTGTGTTGAGCGATAATAACAAGTGTCACAAGGCATTACCTCCTTGCGATTTGCCTTATCCCGGGCATACTCGGTTGTATTGGATGTAAAATAAAATAAGGATATAAGAATAATTATTTCCGTAAATCTTTTCACCAAATTGTGCATTTATGCAGAACAATCGTCAGAAACTGGGCGCCTCCATGGATGAATAAATCATTTGGCTGATATTTTTGATGAAATTCAATTTTATTTTTTAAATTTTTAGTTACTTGTAGTAATTAAATTAAATTCTGTATTTAATTGTAGTTTTGTAATGAACTGTGACAAAATAAACTTAAGAATAATCCCACCCTAGATATAATGAAATTTTGTAAAATGAACCTTTGTTGGTGAAAATAAAACATGCAGCAGAGTTGCTTAAGAGTTGCAATCAATCGATACGTTGTCATTGACTCGAACTATCGTTATCGTTTGTTTTGTGGTTATTTTAGATTTTTTCTCTATTTTTTTCTAACAGGGCTGACATGAACAACATTGAACTAGTCTTATCAAGACCGAACAGTAAATGGGTTCATTCATAATGTGATTTAATTGCCGTACAATGGCGAACGCACCAACCAAAAATCAGCTACAACGAAACTGTACAATTCATCAAAGTCAATACGAGCAGCAATTCGCAATGGGAACGCATGGAGACGCAGCGCTCGCAGAGGT
Organism: Anopheles moucheti; assembly: GCF_943734755.1. Classification (NCBI taxonomy): domain Eukaryota; kingdom Metazoa; phylum Arthropoda; class Insecta; order Diptera; family Culicidae; genus Anopheles; species Anopheles moucheti. The sequence goes on from NC_069140.1 coordinate 7,873,209, forward strand.
GGGATTATGGAAATTACATTTCCACACACAAACATGGCAACTCAAACCATGTAAGCTTCTCATAATCGATAACAATAACAACTGCAAAACAACTCCCAATGCCACCGGGCGAAATGGAGCAACCGATACGAATAAGTCTTCATTAACGAATGAGCCCTGCTCGCTAGTAATTACATCATGTGATTCGATGTGATAAACCCTCCAAGGGCATCATAATAGCACAAAGCCAGAAGCGATTCCTGCCGCACGGTGAACGGTGCACTTGTAGCACAGCTAAATTGAACATTTTAATATGCAAATTCCATGGGGGTCCTTGGTACAGCGCAGGAGTGATCCTTTCGCTGCCGGTAACATGTTTACGCGGGACCGCCGAGCAACGTGTCTTCCAAATTAATAATTCATTAAACTACGGTTACACTACCATCGGATCGTTCCTTAGACACGGAAAAATTGTCTTCTGCGGTGGCAAATTCTGCAATCTGACGTGAAAGGTGTGAAAAGATGCTCAATCCACGCCGACTATCCCCGCGGGTTGTTGGGCTCCGTGGGTGCATATTTAATTTATGCCAGCAGGGTAGATGAAGTGTTTTGTAACAAGCGCACGTAAAATAGATTACAAGAGGAGTTTTACAAAGCTTAAAGTGGAACTTCCAAAGTGTCCAAGGGAAGGACGGCGTGACCTACTGTACTATTACCAGCTTTTGTCTCATGTGTGTTTCGGCTTTAATCGTGAGTTTCGCACTATTCACCGCACAACAACGATTAAAGTTGGAAGAAAATAATGAAACATTAAACCTTTTCATTCCCATCGCAGGGAATCTTGATGGGCATTTTGCTATCCCTTTGTAGATAAGCGTATCGTTTGCATTGTATTTTTCCGTGTTTCGATTCGAAGAAAACCACGTTCTTGTTTGGCGACAAGGCAGCAATACGAGGAATTGTTGATGCGAGAGAAAATATGTCCCACATGAATAAGGTTTCTTACGAGATAAAGACATTCCGGGATGAAATTAGTTTGATGTCGGCCGGACCCAAAAGGATCACCATCAACGAGACATTTCACCTTCAGACGTCTGTCACCGGTGCAGGAAATATAATTTCGATCAACACATTGCCCCGAGGGTGATTTGTTGGTAATAAAATTATAGACCAAATCATCACATCCCACACATGACGACTCGGTTGGCCGGTGGTCCATTGAGAGTAGGATCCGTGCGCGTGTAGCTCACGTATGCGAGAGGCTGATTTGTTTGAGGTTTGAGAGTGGTTTGAGGTCCGATTCGTAATATGATTTTCTTCGAACAGCAAACTTTGGACATGAGCTAACGAATAGATGAACGATAGATTCGGGGAAACTAATTAACGAAAGTAGCTGCGAGGAAATCTGTAGCTGAGTTCGCAACGCTCACTGCCACCAACACACGGGTCGTTAGCACATGTGTGATTTTTCAGCCTCGTGATTAGAAGCCATCATTCAGCAGACCAAACTCACTAATACCATTAATGCGTGATACGGTCGATTTCCATCAAACTCGCATTTCCCATGCTTTGTACATCTACACAGCAACGGTCAGTCTGCTCCATTGAAATTGAGACGCAACTCACTCAAGAGCCTTGTCGCTACTAAATGCAATACCGTTCCGATGCAATGCTCGGCAAGGAAAGCTAAACTTCAAACGGCATAGGTAACGGTGACGCATTACGTTTTGCATTACATTTTCCCAGAAACGGTTGGTCGTTCTGTGCTGTACGGTAAGTGGATGAATATCAGCTGCAGATCAGCTAAAAGGAATATTTTTTCTCTGCTGTTATCGCTTCGCAAAAATCTCGTCAGTTGTAAAGGAGCACTTTCCGTAAATTGGCGATTAGCGACGCGATATACTGGAATAGAATGTTATAGGAATGCTGGAAGCTTAACACGCAGCCGAATAACGAAGGATTTTCAAGTATAATAATGATTCTAATCGCTTAAAAGTCGTTTAAAACATGAATTGAATGATATTTCAAGTAATTCTAAAAATTCTTACAATTGTTACACACAAATAGCTTATCAACTTGAACACAAACTACTAAAAAGACAAGAAAATGAAATTTTAAGATGAGATTCTTGCAATATCTTATCTTTTGTCATACGAAATTTCGACGAACAAATGCTCTCAGACCTTTTTTTCAAACTCACTTTTTGTAACGAGAGAAAAACAAAGCAAAAATGGTAAAGAATGTGAAACATGTTTTAAGCTTAGGTGAAAAAGTATCTTCAAAGAAATCCTCCAACATACACCAGGTACCAGGCGTCTCCATTAGTAATCAAATTCTTCGCTTTCTTTCTAAGCTACAGCACAAACGTCTCGGTTGGGTGGATCTTATAAAGTATTTAACTAAATACCTCTTCTTTTGGGCATAACGGCCTACTTTGTCTAGGGGTCTGCCCTTTCGGGGAGAATGGGATGGGATTTTGATGTCGGTCTCAGCAAGAAATTGTTTCAGTACTAGTTTTTATTCTATTTTCGATCGCAAATCAAGTCAAGTCACAACATTACAAAAGAGTACGGTTTTAGGCTCCGAAGCCCAACTAGACATTGCCCTACTGTGCGCGAATTTTATCATTTAACTATGTTTGAGTTAGTGTTTAAAATTATCATTAGGGTAGTCAGATGATTCGCATGAAAATCATTAATAATGCTGTAATGTTTGTACACATTACAGTATTTTTCCATTGTTTTAAAAAAGGCACAATGAAGCGAATGTAAGAGAAATAAATATTTCTCTGTACTACGAACACACCTTCCACTTTATGCATCCTTCCCTTTCATCGGACGCGTTCATTTATAATTGGATTTTTATTGTTGTTGATTCATCCGTTCATCCCTACCGCTTTGCTGTTTCATTGGCCATCACGATGCTCCCAGCAGCAGAATCATCAAAACATAGTATTGGAGGGTTGCACTCAGTCCCAAAGGGTGGACAAACCTATCGAAATTTGATCATCCACCTCCTAAACCGATTCTAAACGAATGTATCGGCAGCTTTGTTGGAGTAAACCGAGAATTCCCTTTTCTATTTTCAGTGGTTTCAATGTCACAAAAAAACTTGTGTTGTTGAATTCTGCTCAAATATATCCGGTTTCCGCCAAAAACATGTTCTATCGTCAATTCGCTTGTAGTGAAGATTTTCCCAGAATCCCAACGAAATACTGCTGTGGGCTGTTCCTCAGTATTAATATGGGGCGAAAAATATCAACCCCTTGAACGCATTCAGTCAACCATTTATCGACCAGTGGACATGTTTTGCCCAAGTCAGCAAATTTTCGCTACCAAAATGACACCTTCGCAGATGACGTAGGCGCTACTACTATTTACATTCCGGATGATCTTTGTAAGGATCAAATTGACATTATTTGCTGCACCAGGAAAGTAGGATTATTGTTAACGCTTTTCCTGTGATGCGTTAAGCTTTAATAGCGCATTTTCTGGGCAACTTTAATTCATTCTCCTGATCGGCGGTCTACGGACAAGAATATTATTTCCGGGCTGAATCAGATTTGCATAAATTGTGGCCCAATATGCTGCGTGTTCCCGCCCCAGCCATTATTTCCTTCGCAGAGCCATTAAACTGTTTCATCGTTCTTCCATGCCTGGTCAGCGGATTGCACTGTGGAATCACTTTCACAGTAGCCTCTAACGTATGCAAACACATTTTACGATCATCCACTCGAATGGCAAGACCGTCAGTCCAACTGCCAGAGACATCTATATTCTATCCTTCTCTCACGCTGGCCTCGAGCGGAAGCTGCAAACGTTATGATTATTTATTCCGACACCCAAACTTCCCACATCAGTCATTACCTCGTTTTAAGTAACAGCTCTGCGGCCCCGCTCCAGCACGGCTGGAAGTTACAGTCTACAGTCCCGGGACGGTGGACTTTAAGGTTTGCCAACAGCCTGTCATTAAACGATTTTTTCTGTACGTGCACGCTTCTACACGCGTGTCCATTTGCACCACCCACCACACACACACATACACACGCACACACACACACACACACACACTGATGGCTTGTTGCGGCTTTCGGAGTTTTACGGGAATGGAAAATATTAATCCGCCACTGGCAACAGATTAGACAAACTCATCATCACACGCGTTGCTTCGATTCGGGGATCGTGTTACAACCTCATACGCCAACACACACACTCACAGCCGGCTTGCGTTGAATCGGTTTTTTGCCTCCGTTTCCATTAACGAGAGATTTTTTTTCTTGCTTGAAACACAATATTTGTAATACTTTTTTGATTCGCTGCCTCTACGGGAGAGACTGTAAGTGAGCGGTGAAGCACAATAAATACGCTAACTTTTGGGCGGCCACACTTTTAATTCTCGCAACCCGCACGGATGCGCGGTAATGCATCGAAGTGCACATTAATTAATCGCATCACACACTTGAAAAGTTTTAGTCCAATTGTTGGGTAACAAAGAAAAAAAAAGCACAATCGCTGAAAAAAAGGCTGTTGGTGAACATTTCCTCAATTTTCTGTTTTTTTTTTTGGTTTGTTTGAGAAGGAAGTGGTGGTTTGCAATAAAAATAATCATAATAATGATACGGACTGAAAAAAAAAACGGGCAACAGTAACAGCAGCGCAACAGTAAAGTTGATGGGAGCGTAATTTATGATGCCCGAGATCGTGACTTATTTTTAGAACCCATCAAAAACCCTCGATGCAAACCCCTTTTAGTTTACAGACACTGGCCTCACTTGGTAGACGGCACGCTGGCCCCCACAGGGGCCAGCATTCCATCATCATCAGCACCATCCAGCGCCGTGTGCCGTGAACGGAACGCATGGTACGGCTGGGATGTTCCAGCTCGGCGGCTTTGTTTGATATGATATATTCCACTCACAATTTGCTCGTATTTGGCACCTTCTTGACTGCCTGGCGCACATAACAAATGAGGCGTCCCGCGCAAAATTCCAATGGGCAATTTTTCAACCACCCGCCATTACCCGCCAACGACACACATTTCGTTTATTCTTTCACACCGCCGGTGAATGGGTTTAGAGCCCCCGGTTTTTTTTACGATAGATGTTTTATCGGCGTGGTACACTCCTTCAATCACTTCAAGCAAGCGTGCCACCATAATCGGTGAAATGTCGGGCGAGAAATGATTAATTGGCCTTACTTCTTTTTTTTTTGTTTGACTGAGGATTAAATGTGGAGGAAAACGCGCAAAACGGAATGCCCGGCAGGGATTTAATTGACACTTGAACGTCTTGCAAAGAGGCTTCATTAGGAGTGTACGTACACCGAAGTGGATGACAAAAGAGTGTTTTACAAAGATGTCGGAACCGATGCCGATTCTATCGCATTAATTGAGGGGAGCGACTTGCGAGGAGCTTATCGTTGAGGGTTTATCCCCGTTGCGCGAAATGTCCTTAAAGATGGTTTTGTGGTTGAAGTGGGTCGTTTGACACATTTTTTTTGCTATCGCTCCATCATTCTATTGTCGCTTGACACTGATCGAGCACTTTAATTTGAACTAAACTTCTTATTAATACAAACACAAAGATAGACACAGTTAGTGCTTGGTTCACTAACGAAGGTGAAACTTCACCACTAAACTTGTTGCCTGCACCAGCTGTTACGCTTACAGTGAGATCTCATTTACGAATTACTGTCACACATTCAACTCGCGATCGCGAACACAACAGCCGAAACGTAACACCCGACCAGAGATGGACTGTACCGCGTGAAGGACCAGCAGCAACTGACGGATCCGTGCGCTTGGTAACGGCGTACCATTCGTACGCAGAGCGTCCCGACCGCGCCGGATCGTTGGTGAGGCATGCAGGAGCGGCCGGAAAAAAGTCGATGCAAATAGTAGTAACGATGTTTGGAATCGGGCCTTTGTACGGTGCCGGTTTAGCGCCGGATGCCGGATGGTGTTTGCCACCGGTGTGAACCAGCAGAGCAAGTTGAGAGGTAAGATGTCCACTTGAAGAGGCGTATTTTGGCAACAGACACATCGATGGGTGCAGTGCATTTTTTTTAACCATTTCTATAATTGTTTGTGTATTCCGGTTTTCGGGCTCGCTGTAGGTCGCTTGTATATTGTTAAATGTGTTTTTATTTATTTGTCTTGTTGCTTGTTTTTAAAAATATTTAAAAAAAGAATGTAATAATACAGATTATTACAGCTATTCATTTCACATTTGCATTTGTTTAAGGTTATTTTATTATGTTGTGCAATTTTTTACTTGGTTGAAAAAAGAAGAAATACGAAAGAGGTAAAGATAATAAAGCGCAAAAATGAAAAGTAAAAAAATACAATCGGAAAATTGCACCATTTATTGTAATAAATATGATATACAATGTGACGGTTCTAGCAAATAAATTCAAACGAAGTTTTACATAAACATTTCCAGGAATAAACAATTACAAAATGAAAAAAAAACAAATTGCGATAAGGTACTATAAACTAAAAACATTCACTATTTAAGCCTGAAGTACAAAACACCGGGCGCCTCCATCCACACCGGGAGCAACTGCACTGTACAGTGTTGCTCCGCAACTTTTGTCATACACCGTGCGGCTATTATTCGTAAAAAATCGTCTTCGGAGCACGTGCGTTCGGCCTGGGGGAGAAAATTGCCGAAGTTGACACGAAGCGAAACATTGGCACTTTTTGGGCCGAACAACGTGATCGAATAGCAGAATTGTTGAGCCCATCGCGGTGGAAGGTAGAAGGAGAGGGTCGCGTGGGTGCCTGGCTCTCATTCTCTCAATGCTTGCTCTCTCGTACAACCGCTGCGCTCCACCACAGCTGTTTTCGGATATGAATAGAAACGCACCATGCAACATTTGTTATTTTATTTGATGCACATTTTATAGTACATCGATTGGGTATTTATTTATTTTTTTTTTTGCATTTCATCCTAGTAGTAGCAACATTTTGAACCACTTTCCTATGTTATACGTTTTTGATATAGCACAACACTACGCACACACATACACATCTCGCTCCGTTGGCGCCAAAGAGCGCGTTGCCACAGAAACAGCTGTTCAATGCATTTTTTATGTATGTTTAGGACACTCTTTTACTTCCTACTTACTCTCTCCTTCCAGCCCCTTCCTCTAGAGACTCTTTTCGCGATGTTTTTCTCTTTCTTTCAAGGTGATGCTGTTCGCTAGCTGTACCAAACATCGGAAAACATCGCCCTATCGGTCGTACGGTACAAAAGAAACGAAACGAAAAATATTAAATACGCAAACCTGACGTTGTCACGCGCCTGACCTGACAATGACAAGGATGCTGATCGCATCACGTGAAAAATCAAAAACAGAAAGATAATGGAAGATGCAGAAAACAATCAACAAACTTTTCACTTCCATTCCCAGCCGGCGCCACCATTCGCCGTGCCGCCCGTGTTTGCTTGTTTGATTGTTTGGTTTGTGATTGGGCGCTTGGCGTGTGGTTATACATTGTGTTCTTCCTGTTTGCCTCTGTCAGCGTTTTGCCGACCTACCCACCGCACAAAAACTGTCCGTTCGGCGGTGGAATTGTCAGCACAAACTTGCGCCAGCGCCAGGCTCGGGATGACGTTAATTTGATGCCAGAAGCAAATGTTTATCGCATTACTTTCATCGTCAGTAGCGAATGTGGACGTTGTCAGCTAGAATCGTCCGGACATCCTCGAGGGCCATTCCATGGGTAATGGTACATTTTTTTTTGTTTTTATTTTACCTTCAATTATTGACAGCACAGCTAACGGTGGCAGGTAATAGTTTCACATTTTATCCACCGTACGTACCGTTTATCGTGTGTTCTATTCGTTCAACAAATTTAAATTACATGGAATGACTTGAATTAGAATTTTTCTTATCAACCTATTTGGTCTAACTAACGACACCGAAGCACAAGCTATTCTGAAATCAAATCTTGAAGAAATGACCCCTCTAAGCACAGAAATGATCAAGAATTATAGCGCTAGAGATGAGAAAAAAGATGAAATTACCGATAATGCAAAACAATTTACCAGTAGTGGTAACTTCCTGCTATAAAACTCATTAAGAAATTCAATATAATCTCGATAAAATCTGGAGCAGCGCAATCGCAAACCTTAAACATTTGAGAATTCTTCGAAAAGCCACAAGTAACACTGTTCAAATACATGTAAGGCAGTATTGTAAACAAATTAAAATGGATTGGATGGAGTTCCGCCAGGTTCCGGCAATGATGTCATTTAATTAGAATGAGTAATATATCGAGAGTACAAAGTAAGCTGGATTGTCAATCGTTATTGATCATCATGGCCAGAACTCGATCGAACTAGATTACACCCGTTTCCAGGTAGTTGCTATTAAATATCGAGAGGCAGACAAGATCATCGACATCTTCGTGTAGTTACTGCTTCTCCTCTCGTTCTTCCACACATATCAAACTCCTTGTAGGCTGGATAATAAATAATAATTCTCAAAAATAGAAGAGACACAAACTGTTCCACATCATGACAGGTCATCCATTAACTTTATTGGAAAATTAATATATTTATTTAATTAAATGATACGATCTGAAATGATCATTAAAACAGCATCACTGAACCGAAAAAAAAATTAAACTGAATTGGCAATAAGTGTCAGCTTCTATTGCTCAACTTCGCTGAACTTACCTGTTGTTGAAGCTTCTTCCGAACTTCAAAGAAAGGACACCACAAAAAGTAGACCTAAAAAATTGATAACACACAACCATGTGACAGCTCTCCCCAAGCAACTCAATTATCTCTCAGCCTCCTCTACAGCAGCTCTACAGCCCATAACACCCTGGGCAGACCAGCATTCGTACCAGGAAGCTGGACGCCCAGCTCGGGGTATTCGATACCGGATCACTGTCGTTAATGAAAATTGATAGTGTATGCCACACAATTTGACCACACTTTTCAAACCCAGCTTCTTACATCCTCCGGAGCATCCCAAGAATGCTAACCTTACAGACGAAGCAACAGCAACAATAAACCACTCTAATTAATTGCCTTCTTTCGCCCCCGGTTTGACGGTAAGGCTCGGGAGAGAAATTTATTCCTCACCACGTACGGTAAAAGGAATCTCTACTTAATAAATAGTTTCGTCATTGCCTTCCATTGCACAAGTAACCGGAGTTTACTGTGGGGCTGTCTTTCTGCCAGACGAAGAGCCATCACGCTTCATTACACTGTGCCACGGACACGGTAGTGTTAGGACGATCCAACTCCATTGCTGCCGTCTAACAGTTGGTTTCCTTTTTCTTGTGCCACACACAGGCAAAGGGGTAAATTAATTGTGTACATTGCACTCCAGCCGCCGCTCGGCGAATGTGCATCGTACGACAGCAGTAATGATCGAGCTTTATCCGAGCTATTGACCACCGACTGGTTCGTTTTGAGGAGATAGATAAAACCCGCCCCCGATGACAAGCTTCCACAGGCGAATGGAAGGATAACGTTCAACCATGCCTACACGAATTTGAAACTACAGCTCGGAATGGATAAGACCGCTCTCACTCGGTCAAGAGTGCCATTAGGCAAGGAATGCAAATATTTCATCACTACTGGACGTTCCGCTGGTGTACCCACTCGACGGGACACGTGCCCTCGTTCAGCGCTGCTCGCCCGGCGCACAAACGAGAAACAAATAATGTTCTAATTTATGAGCAGCCGTGAACCGGGCAGAAAATGTGACACGCTTCTGTAGTGGCGATACGCACACTCTTTACATCCTGCTAAGCGAGACTATTGCGAGCATAAGAGTTATGCATCTAATGGGCACTTGAATGAGCGAGCGATGATGCGTCCAAACATTATTAATGGATTGTGAAGTGCTGGGTAATGATCGGTGGTCTAGTATTTCATTAATTGCCCATTGTTCTCCCGTTTGTGTGTGAGAAGTGCATGAGCGTTGGAAGATAATAGTGTGTATATACATTGAAGAAGGCTAAACTGCAAGTAATATCAACAGTTTACTTTGCCTGACTCGTGAGTTTAGGTAAAAATGAAAGGTATTTCTGACAACTACTGACTTCTTCAAGACGCACGGGATAAGCTTCTTAAGGTTTGGATATAGGGATCTTCGTCACACCATTAATACACGACTTAACTGCTAGAATGAGGCCCTGTCTCTTTTTTATGGGCACAACAACCTCAAGAGCCTTGAGGATTAATCAAAAAACCTCCTTAACTTTTTATTCACTTGTAGCCAGATAGTCAGTCCTGCGTACGGAGGATTGGTCCGGATGGGATTTTTGATCGGTCCTGAAGCGTGATCGGTGCCGCGACAAATACACCATCAGGTCGCCCCCAAAGCGAAGGTCCTAGAAGAAAGTAAAAAAGGGAGGAAAGTAGAATCTCGCAGTTGGAAGCCACACACACGACTAGAGAAAAATCGCGCCAAGAAAATTCAAATTAGGAATCATAGGTAAAGGCCATAAATCTTAGATGCGTCATGATTGATAGAGGATTCATGAATGTTTGGCAATAAGATTAAGATTTATTCTATGATTGATTGATTGATACAATATACAATATATAGATGCAATTTATATTGGAGCTTTAGTTAGGATTTTCTATTTACAAGAGCGTACGAGAGGCATTTCAAGGTTTTTTTAGGCTTTGCTTTGCAGAATTTTTTTAAATGTGTTTTAAATGTAAATGCGCTGATCCAATAAGCATTTTGCACGATTTTTCATTTCGATTTCGGTTATTTAAGAGTGTATTGAGTGAAGAAAAGAGCTTCTGACTCAAGAATAAACACCTCAAATGAATAGCATGTTCTAGACTTTAACAAAACTTTAATTAAACCAAAAGATCTTAAATTCTTCAAACTAACAAAAACATTTCAACGGCAGCCACCCTGCAGAATTCGAAGAAGGTTCATAAAGCGATGAACTAAACATCTTCTCAAGATGGGTGATTCGTGTAGGGATGAAACTTTTTTCCCTTCGAAGAACCATTTCACACGCCAACACGCCAAGAATGCATCGGTAACATCATTAGGAGCGAACGAACGACCGTGAATAACGTTTAAAATGTACAACAACTTTAACTCCCGCAGCAAAAATTTAGCAACAAGAGAGAACCTTTTGCTCTTTAAAACAAATGCGCCCTGTGAACCTTTTTTTTGTGGAATAAAAACTCCTGCCAGAAATTTGTTTCCATTGTCTAGTTTCGACTCGAGCGAAAGTTTCGTTCAAATTCTTCCACGCTTGGGCAGAGTGGGATGAGTGTTACATGCAGAAAGTAACACACAGCTCGTCGCACAGGGAAGATGACTAAGGGCAATAAATGCACGATGGTGATGTCGATGGCTTATCACGCAATACAAACAACTGCTCAATACCAGTTTCGACAACTCGAGTTGATTTGTGTTTTATTTTATTTATTTTCATGACGACCTCATTTCGGTCCGTTCCCTTGCCATCCCCCTTCAGTTCTGGTGGGCAATTGTGCAGCTCCAGCACCTCTCTTTCTGCCTGTTTTTTTAGGTGATTTATTCATTAGTGTTTCAATTTCCGAGTCCGTTATCAGCTCGACGGCATGCAGAAGAAATCACTTCGATAAGCCTTCGCTGGAAACGTCGCCGTGACTCACGGGGTTCCGCGGATTCCCCTTCCGCGTCGTAGCGTCCCATCCATCCAGGCGAGGTTTGTTGTCCACACACCAGTCCTCTATCTTATCCAACGGGGGCAAATATCTTATCGACTAGCGACCCGCACAGCGGTTGCTTAGGGTGCGGTCGAATTGATAAAATCTGTTCTGACCCGTCGGCCGCGATCCCGCGAGTGTGCTTAGTACGACTGCCGTAGTGGTACCGTTCGGTGGTGGGAGTGAACATTCCGCTCTCAGCGCCGTTGGCAAGAAACGCGAACAACTCGGAAATGGTCTCGATAGACACCGGAAGCAGCTGAAAGGAAACGCCACCAATCGTGGATAGTATCGAACCAGAGGGAAACAGAATAACGAGGAAAGCCAAACCCGATCATCACGTCGTTTGATTCGTCGCGACGGGAGATAATACTGCACACTGCAACACGATGGGCTGTTGCTGTAGTAGCTGTAAGTAGTGATGGCCGATTACCATCCAACGGAATGGCACCACAACCCACAGAAAAAAAAAGATGGCAACCGACACGGCAGAGGACGGTGGGATAAACGAAGGATAAAGGTTCTGACCTACGGTGCTCAATCAAAGTGAAACGAAATCAATCGTTCGTACGTGATTTTCGGTTAAAATTGAACTGATTTTGTGTCCGCAGCTTTTTTGGTGGGAAGCCGATCGAACGAACAAAAAAAAAGAATGGATCGCATTGATCGATTAATCGTGTGATTCGTTTGAAAAAAAAAAATGACCAACAACAATCATTACCAATGATCCGAGAAATCCGAGAACAGTGCAGTCTCTACGTGCAGTCTGGTGAAGTGTGATTTATAATACGGACACCTTTCAGTTCCCCCGGCACCAATTAATCCACACCGGAGTGCCGCTGTTGCGTTAAGCGGGTGTTGTTTGCAGTCTCCCGTTTTTTGGTTTTTAAGCCCCCGGTGTTTAATATTTATTTTTAATGGTTCGGTTTGCGAAATTTGCTGGTTACAAACAATCGGACATGATTATCGTGTGCATCGATTTTCGGGTGGTTTTCGGGTGGGTTTGTCGTGCAGAAATCAAATTACAGGGTTCGCAGATAAGCGGATAAGCATGTGGAAACCACTAAGCTGGCTGCAGTAATTAAATTAGTTTCATTTAAATGTTGTATTTAACTTCAGTTAAGTAAGGTGCAACAGTATTTTTTTTTTTTGAAATATTAACTACCCTGCTTAGCATATCAGTTAGTGTGACCATGAGCAACATCAAATGTAGGTGGATGAAAATTGTGAAACCGGAGAAAACCCCTGCCGGACATTACGAGGGATTAAAGCTTTTGCGGTAGAGATATAGCACAGCGGAATGCTTTAAGACGAACCATAAATGTTGTGCGTCAAGCTTTTTCTTTCGCTGACCCGCTTACCGGACGGTAGCCGCCTTTTCAATGTCGCAATGAGCGATATAAAACCAGAGTACTTCTGATTAATGTTGGCAATCCGTGACTCATACATGCAAGTCTGAAGAATTTACTACCTATGGTTTTGTCTCGAACTAGCTATAAATATTCTTTCGACTGCAAGTTTACGATCAGTGCTACAAAAATCTTGAGGTGTTTTATTGATTGGCAAGCTGTTAAGCGATAAAATGTTTCGCCTATTTTGAAACAAAAAAAATCGAACCCGACAACAACCATAAAACGCTACAGTGCTGGTTCCAGAATGACAAAAAACTAGAAACAAACCATTCATATTTGTTGCTAAATTTGGAAAAATATCTTAAGATTTAAAGAAAATTGAATAATTCATAAGTAAAGGGAATAAAAGAGCTTTAAGAACCCTGCAATGCAGGTGTCGTTCAGAAATAAATCGCTTTTTTATTTGAAGCACGATTTGTGAAAATATTTAAACGCTCCCCACCAGTCGTAATTCAAATTGAAATGTAAAACGATGATGAAGATGTCAGACGGAGAAAAGCTCCAAAACTGCAAAAGTCCATCAGCAAACAAAACCGTGTGGCGTGACTTTTCCGGTTCCAATGATACACGTTGCATAATTATTCCAGTGAAACGCATGGTTTTCAAAAAAATAAAAGCGGGACAATATACTGGTGTGCCGTAACGCACTATTACACACTTGTGCGCATTCCATTCCAGTCCATCCGGTCCATTTTGCGGGTACGGGTGAATGCTTTTACACCGTTGCCAGGATTAACGGATGAAGCCATTGTGTGATGGCAAGCGAAAAATGATGGATGGTATCGGTGATCGTGCCTTTTTCTCGCACACAGTCCAAAAAACCACTCGCTTTTGTTTGCCGGTTTGCGTTCGTTGCGCGGCCGCCTGACGGAGCAATTCACTCCGTGCAAATAAATCTTCATGTCAGCAGCGAGCGCTTAATTAAACGCTGTTTGAGGTTTGGTGCGTTGCACGCTGCGCTAGGGGAAAAGTACACGAAAAGATGACAATTTCGGGGCTCAATTAAATTAGCGTAAACTTTTTGCATCTTCATCCCATGTACGTTACTGTCGGTTAGGATTCTGCTTACTGCTTAGGTTTGTGAGATGAATCAATTTCTTCCATAAGAAGCTTTGTTGGACAACTGAACATTAAAAGAACCAGTTTAACTCCTGAGGACATATCAACATTCGGGAATTTTTAAATCAATGCCGACATCGTCGTTACCAAGATAAGATAATGTAGCACAAAGACTTTACCGGATACGACTGACCATAGCTGAGATTTGAATGAAGAAATGAGGCTTGTTTTGTAACGAATGCTTCTGCCGCCAGAAGGTTCGACCGTAGAGAATTGCCAGCTGAAAATTATGAGTTGAAAAGAATTTTAACGAAAAATCCACATCAAAATACGCCTAGCGATTAAATCTATTTCACAATCATTGTCTACAAAGAGATATGTCTCGTTGTATTAGATTTGACAAGCTTTGTGTATTAGAACACAACAATGGACCCAGAAATGAGTTGTCCATACCATCCTTGGACAAATAGGACCACTGAAACCCGAAGATGTTAAAACTAGAATAAGCATTATTGGACAACGACTGCTTCAGGAGCATCACAACCTTGTATGTTTCCTTTAAAAAGCTGTTCTAAATATCCATCGTCAGAAGAAGATCAGATGCCAAGATGGGTTTTTGAAAGGAAGATTCGTTTGATTGTTCGTTTCCTACAGAACTCTGAGAATGTTTGCAGGGCTCATAACGAAACAGTTAAGAGTGTCTAAAATATGGGTTCAAACATGTAGATTCCAAGCGCATGTAGAAACGCAAGCGCCACTTACTACATGCGTGTGTACAATGTTCTGTTCTATTCATTCATTGAGAAAGAGTGACAATTTCAGGATCATGTCCCAGTGATCCATGATTGTGGTAGGAGCTACAGATCCATAACTTAGGTAAATAATCAGAGTCTTTACGAAAAATCCGTGGAATGTGTAATAAACAATGCACTACTAAGTAGTGACTACTTGCAGAGAAGGTTTCCTAGCAACCGTGTTTCTCGAGTTGTCATTTCTTTTATCTTACCATTTGATCCAATCATTTCAGTTCATTGTTCAGAGCAGACGACTATCTACTCAAACCATGCCACCATTTTTAATCACATTAATGCATTTCTTTCCCAACATACTGGTACTTCATAAAACTAATATTTTGACTATGGTTATTTTCGCCCATTTTTTCCTACTGCTGCTGCCACCGTTGGCGTGACTACAACCTTTTTGCGGGGACAGCGGATTCACAAGATATTACACCGGTACCGGATCGACCCACTGCGGCAGAAGGGTTCCCACCGGCAACGGCATTCGGTGGCGATGACGTTGGATCCAATCCGGCCTTTACCAATGAAAATGGATGAAAGTCACCCGTGATGCGCAATGCGAAGGAGGAGGGCCGCAGCTGGGCGTATAATTAAGGTTACTGAGATTCGTGTTACGTTTTTGGAGCCTGCATGTGCGTTGGGGTATACCATGCTAATAAAAGAGTTGAAATGAAACCGGACGTGACCTTTTTCCTTATTATACAACAGCGGACAAACCAGAAATGTCCACCAGAGTGGAATGATTGTCATCATTGATATTGCCCAGGAATAGCGGCGGATCAAACGGTAGGCGAAGTAGGCGGTCGCCTAGGGTCTCGCCGTGTTGGGGGCCCCAAAAAATTGGTACCGATTGTGCGATTTTTGGAAATTTAACAGCAGAGTTAATTTATAGCAAAATCAAATTAATTTAAAAGGTAAAAAATTGATCAAAACATCTTCCTTGATTATATAAAACAATTATTGCTATGCAAGTATCACCTCTTGAAAAACATGCTTTCCTGGTATCGGAAATCTGAAAACAATTGTGTTGTTCATCGCCTAAAACATCAACATGAGCGAAACAGGTTTCTAAGAAATTTCGCTGATTATTACCAAAGAAGTATACCGATTGAAAACTGTACCTTGGGCGAAAAAATCGTCCTTGACTAATCAGGAATCGTAAATCGTAGAAAATGTGATCCAAGTAGTGGCGTTATGGTTCTCCTTAGCGCATACAGACGTTTATATATAGACCAGCTTACTAGGCCCGTTTACAGGGCTACGCAACAGAACTCTGAGGTGTACGCAAGGGAGCTTTCTTTCCGAGACTTTGCTGGTGTTGTTAAATAATGTTTCAAGTACACCTCACTATCACCGATAATGTCGTAGCAAAATTAGAGGCCTCCCTTTAAAAATTCCGCCATGGGCCTCCAAGGAGATTGATCCCCCACTGCCCAGGAAAGATTTTGTTTATTTCTTTCAATCTTGAGACTATTTCAAATTGTTTGTATGTTAATTAACCGATGAAAGAGAAGCAATTTAGGCTGGTATATTATTTTAGTGCAGTTATATTTTTTCAATCTTGTGAATGTTCCTCTCTGGATGTCCCATCTCTCCCAAGCTTTCTCTAAATAAAATATCTCATTGCATCGTAACAAGCTTGTTTACTCAAAATAACAAAATACGTCTTTTTCATCAATTAATCATATCGATTTATTCACTCTCTTTACCTTCTAAATTCTCATACATCGTTTCGAATCCATTTTCGAGCAACAACTCACCGCCCGAAAGCCTTTTTGTGATGCTTTTCAAGATATTTATTGTACTCGTCAACAGCTTCGTTGCGTTGCCTCTTGCCGACCGTCGTTAACCTTGTCGGATTCCTCACCAGTAGCTCTTTCTTCATCGGCTCAATCACGGCACCCTGTTTGGTGATAACGCGCGGCTCAACCATCGCTGCGTGCGCTGATTCCGTTATGAACGTCCGTCCAAGGGGAGCCCTCAAAGATGCCTCATAATCCTTCACCGTTACGAACGGGAACGGTACTTCGCTGACTAGATGCTTACTCAGCTTGTCGTTCTTAAGCCCATCCTCGTTGATGATCACTTGATCGCGGTTATCGTCGCGCCGTGTTAGTTCTGGCGGTGGTTTAAACATCTTCCGAGCGTTTTGACGTGGCACCTTCGGTTTGATGCCTGCACCAGCCCAATGGCCCCATCCCGGCAGGGTTAATTCCACCTCTTGCGGAATATCTTTCTGACGTTCGTCCTGCTTTTCTTTCGCAAAATCAGCCACTATATCGTCATCCTCGAAGGCTTCGGCAATTGTAAGACGGTGTGCATCGTTGTCCGCGTCCTCGTCGTCCGATAGCTCACCTGATGTAATCATATTCGGAAGGGCAGTTAGTAGATGCTTCGGTTTCATATGCACTACTTGGTTTAGATTGATTTCTGCCGATGCTTTGATCGAGGGAGTCGCTGTATTATCGATCGAGGATTTTACCTTCTTCAGCTCAGTCAACGCGGACGGTTCGTCCGATTGTGCACTCTCTACAGTTTCATTCATTTGCTCGTCTGCGTCGGCTAAGCTAGCCCGTTTCTTGAAACTTAGGTCCTTTGAATTGTTTTTCTTTTTTCTCGATTTTGGTAGATTTTTCTCTCGTTTCTTTTCCTTGTCCTGCTCCTCCTGCATTCTGCTCTGTACATATTCTAACTTACTATTTAGCGCATCTTGGATAATATCTTCAGCTTCTTGAAACATTTGCTCCACAGTAGCAACGCTATCTTTTCGTTTCCCTTTCGCCTTTGTCTTCGCAACAGTGCTTTTGTGTTTTTCCTTCTGCTCTAGATCGATGTCTTCTACGCTCCACGAACCGGATGCCATGACAACTTTATCTTTCCGTTTCTTTAGTCGTTTTTTTACACCGTTCAGGCTAGATTGTTTAACAGGTTCAACATCTCCATTAGTTTCAACCTCCTCTACCGCATGTTGTCCATTTTCATGTTCATTCTCCGCATTTATCTGCTTTTTAATATGCTCGATCTGATTACGTTCTTCCCAATACTTGCGATATCCGCTAGAAAGTTTCTTTTCGCTATTAACAACCTCTTCGTGGCTAGCACTTTCCATCCACGGGTTAGTTTCGCTTTTCCTGCCCATCGTCAGATCCATTTCACCCTCCGACTCAGAACTGCTGTCTTGCTCAATACGTCTAGTCGTCAATTCTCGCCCGATGGCAAGCTGTTCGGCCAATTCACGCCTTACTTCGGTATCGTACTTTGCACGTACTTGAAGATTTTTGGCCCAGGTGCCCGTATTTTTATGGCGCAACGAAACGCGCTCCTGAAACCGCTGTTTAGCGATACTGTCGAGCTGGCGAAGTGCTTCCTCTGGGTTCTTTTCTTTCAACTCTTCGAACTTTTTTATCTGCTCCTTCAGTTTGTCCTTTTTCAACAGACGATGATATTTCTTACTCTTGATCTTGTTCATTCGGCGACCTTTCACTATCGCGTACGATTCTCGCATTTTTTGCCGCGCACGTTCACGTGCCTTTTCACGCATCTCTTCCAGCGTCAGACCGTAGTTCTGTGAATTATCATCGGAATTTTCATCCTCAGCACCATCCGACCCTTCGTAGGTCCGGTCGAGCTCTTCCATCTCTTCCATTAGCTTGGTCTTGACGCGATACTCGGACAACTTCTTCGGCGGGGCATTGTGAACCGTCGTCCCACCGTACAGCAGCGGAAACACCGTTTGCGATGCAACTTGCGTGGCCGTTACAACCGGTTCCCAGCGGTCAAGATCTTCCTGCACACGCTTGAACCCAGCCTTCCGTTCGATCCTATCCGCAGCCGGTTTTTCAAGTGGCTGCTGGAGAGGGTTACTTTCCTTCAGTTTATCCAGCTGCTTCACTACCGCTGTATGCTTTTTGGATTTCGTGAAAAACTTAACCAATTCGCCTATCCGAACTTTCTCAGTTTTCGATTTAGATAGCCCGAACTCTGATCGTTTCAAGGAGGGTTCCGTGCGAGTCACCTCACGGATGAAGTGCGAACCAGTCAGATTGTTGATTCCGTCGATGAGCTTCGCATGGGCCTTTGGGTCGATTTCCTCTTCTTCGTCCGTTTCATTTCGATCGACACCTTCCGGCAAGTTGTTCTCCATTTCCACCGGCATAATTACGTGTGTAGTTTGGAAGAAAAATAGATTTTAAACACTGAGAAAGAAAACAAGGCTCCAACTTCGTTTCAGACGAACCGCATGTTGCTACGAAATCACGTTTATTTACGTCTGAATTTTTTGACAGTAGACGATTTTGACATTTGCACAGTGGGTTCACACAGGAAAAACTTTACAAAACGTCAACAATTTACAATTTTTGAAAAAATCGATTATAAAACGAAACGATAAATAAAAACTACAATTTCTTTCGCTTTATGCAATAGGAATTATTGAAATACTACGCTAATTCGCTTAGAACCTCTTTCCGAACATCCAACATTCCAAACTCGCTGGCTTTCCTAAATCGGGAAAAAAAACTCCATACTCCCGATACCTTTCGGACCCAAGTTATTGGTTTGTAGAATATCCGTAGCTTTCACTTGTAGTTTCATTTATTTTCACAAAAACTTAATCTCTTAAACAAAGCCACAACATAAAACTGCAGCTTGTAGTAAAATGCCAGCAAGAAGTGTTCCATTCGCTAGCGACAGGGACCACCGTACTTCTCTTGCTTTAATAGTAACCATAGTTACCGTATCCATACTGTTGCATCTGCTGCTGTGCAGCTGCATTCCCACCGAACATTTGTCCCTGATACATGAACTGACCGCCAAATTGCGGTTGCATTTGCCCTGGCGTTCCCTGCATATGACCCATCGGTTGTTGTCCCTGACCGTAGAGCATTCCCATCCCTGCTTGTCCTTGTTGCTGTGGGAAGGACGGATACATTGCGGATGGGTTGGACGAGGGATTTGAGACCTTGCCGGGTATGGATGTTGCAGAACCTTCACTGCCCGGAGTACCGATCGTCGTGATCGGGTTGGTATAGTTACTAGTCCCTCCTGCACCACTACCCGTACCCGACGGTTTATGGCTGTTGGCATCGGAAACGGATTTTTGAAGCGATTCCATCAAGTTTGCGATTAAATTCTGTGTGTCCGTCAGGGAGATAGCAGCAGAGCCTGGGCCACCACTTCCTGCATCATTGTTCGAATTTGTTCGCTGCGAATGATTAGAGCTGGTGTCGTACGCATCGGTTGGAGATTTTGACCTCGGCTGCTGCGGTATCGTGGATACGTTCTTCGACGCCGCTCGCAAAATATCGTCGTAAGAGTAATCGTCTTCGTCTTCCGAATCTACGATCATTGTGTTCGGTTTCTTCTGTGGCGGTATTGACTGCTGCTGTGTAATCTTTTGCCGCTGCTGCTGCTGCTGTTGCAGTTGTTGCTGTTGTTGTGGACGTTGAGAGGTTAGTCTTTGCTGTCCGGCATTATTGGACGATGGCATCTGTACTGGGTTTCGACCACCAGTAGTCGTCGTGGGTCCAGAGGGTCGGAACATATCGTAACTAGAATCATCGTCGTGCCCCGTATAGCTGAGTTCATCTATATCCGACAGCCGGTTATCGACATCTCGTCTGTTTCCGTTATCACCTCTGCTGTTTCTTCCATCTCCAACTGGCGGGTTGTTGAAGGAATCGAAATTCACATAACGACGCAGTAGCTCAACGCGGTCTGGTTCAGTACGCTCCAGTTTCCGCAGGTACGATATGAGATGCATCTGTTCGTCATTCGAAAGATCCTTGAAGCTCTGCAGTAACGTTTGCAGATCCGAGTCGGTCAGATTCTCGAGAGGTCCTGGCGAAGAATTTTCTTCGTCCATAATCGGCATGGCAGAGGAAAAGTTCCCAGTACGCACTGGGATATCATTCTTCTTTTCGTTCAATCGAGCTGCTGTTCCACGAGAACTAGAAGCCTCCGGACGGGCACGTTCAGGCACCACCGGTGCTTTCGATGGTGCAGCTGGAGCTGCTGCCACAGGTGATACCTCTGTCGGTGCCGACGAAACGGCAGGTTGTGGCAGTGCTGCCATATAACTTTTCGCATTAATGATTGTGTTTCGCTCCCGTGACATCTGCGCCATGGCGACGTACACGTTGATCAGCTCTTCCAGCTCTTCAGTGGTAAAATCGGCCTTACCCTGAGCAACAAGCAACTTTGCCAGTTGCTCGGCTACCGCTAGCTTGTCGAGGTTTGTTCCACTCGCAGCTGATGAAGTTGTCGTCGGCACTGCAGCCACCTCGCTTGCGGGCAGCGAATCGCGAGACAGTTCTTCTTCCGGTGCTTTATCTGGTTGTTCACGTTTGGAAGCCTCGTGCAGCAGTCGCGCAATGTTTCGTACGGCTTTTTTGATCGGTACGATTTTCGGTGGATCAATCGTTTCGGCCATCATGTGACCCTTCAGCTTTTCTTTTACCGTCTCCAGAAACATACAGTTGTCCTCGTTCAGTAGCAGATCGTCGGCTGAATTAGCCTTCACCTTCTCCAGAGCAAGCGCCTTCGCCAGCAAATCGATCACCTTCGGTCCGAGGCTTCCCAGGTACTCCTCGAACGCCGTCAGCAACCTGCAGACTGCAATAAAATTGAGCGGTGTTGTGTTATCCGCATCGAACTCCGTCCGTACGAATACTTTCTTGTTGGGACCGTAATAATTCTTGGCCCATTCATCGTAGTCTACCCGCTCTGGCGGAGGCCCACGATGTTTGCTGCTATCGCCAGACCGCTCTCCGCGATAATCCTTAGGAGGTACTCGGTGCGAACGGCTTCTTGAGTACGTATCATAATCATTATCGTCACTGATAGGACTACGAGATCGATGGGAGCGGGAGGTGGATCGCTTTCTTGGATAGTCGTGGTGCCGCGATAATGTTCTGGGTGAACGTTTGCTTCTTCTCATCGGTTGACCACCTTTGTAGTCGTCTTCCTCCTCGTCAGAATTCACGTCGATCAGAATCGGAGCTTCAACGGTACCTGCCTTCGGATCGCCCGTACGGGCGCGCTTCGCCTGCGGAACCCGCAGGACGTACTGCTCTCGCAGCTCATCCGTCCGTTCTTCGCCCTCCACCGGTAAATTCATCTTCATGCGTATCTCTTCCTTCTTCCGGGCGATATCCTCCTCGTGCAAATCCTTCATGCGCTTTGTCCAGAACTCGATCCATTCCGGTTTGAAGTTGTGCTTTTGCGGATCCTTCTTTTCCGCCTGCAGCTCTTTGTACCGTCGGTTCCAGAACTTTTTCCACTCCTCCGAATACAGCGGATGCTTTTCCGGATTCTTTTCGTAGTCCTTCAGTTGCTTCGTTAGCTGAGTCACGGCTATGTCGACCGAGCAGCGATACTTTTCCCACTTGTACCGTTCGTGTGCAATCGCTGCCGATTGCTGCGACAATTCCCGTGGCGTCGGTATCAGCTGCCTTTCCGGTGGGCCAGAATGTAAGCTTCGCTGAACAGCACGCTGCCGTCCTCCGTTCAACGGGCTTCGTGGACGCTGACGGCTACGATCGTCATTGTCACCGCTTGATGAAATCGTCAGCATTGAGTTCGCACTGCTGACGCTGGAGATGGAATCTAAACTGCCGCGCTCGTCTCGCTTGCGGTAGCGTTTTGCTGATTTTGCATCCCCACCCTGAGCTTTAACCTCCCCACTCGGACCTTTTGCATCACCACCTTGAACTTGTACCTCCACACCATCGGTGCTGCCCATATCCTGAAGCAAATCCTGCAGCACCTTTGCGTCAATCACATCGCCAAACTTTGGTCCCGTGCGCTCATCAAAATGGCTACCGAACGAGATCTGCTGGCCATACTTAACACGGTTACGATTAAAATCCGATGCATCATACACGTGCGGTGTCAGCCGTCCATGGTGATCTTCGATCGCTTCGCACACCGTTTGAACGACGCGGAAAAACACTTGTCCACCGTTTTCCAGATTGTTGTTGCGATACGGTGCCAGTATCTTACGCACCGACGGATAGTGTTTCTCCAGAAATTTGAACCGGTGCCCCAAACCGATCATGTGCGTGGTAATGCCGCTTTCGTTGTTGTTATGCATGTTGCACAGAATGCAGCTGTAGAACGGATCATTTCCGGACGCCGTATCGGTAAGCTCGATGATGTATTCCAAACCCACCAACGGACCATCTCTGTATCCATCCAGTACGTTCTGTAACTTTGCCAACGTTTTCGTTGATGATGAAGATTCATTCTCCAGTATACCCATTGCACCGGCTGAGGAGTTCGTATCAGTTGATGCAGTGTTGGCTAAAACAGAAACAAGAAAGTGAAACATTTTTTACAATAACGAGCAATCGTGGCAACTACACGGGACAGTTCCGCAGAGTTCCCACCACACGGCCTACCTTTCGGTTTCGTCACAAGCGAAGCACGATACTGTTCGGCATCAAATACGGTCACGTTCAGTCGGGCCTGATGCTTACGACCAGCAATGTGAATCTGTAGCATCCGTTCACCGTAGAGACACGCCACGCCACAAATGTGGCAGCTGTACCCGAACAGCAGGTCTTTGTTGCGTGGCGTACGGTTGAACACGAGGGCTTCGGTGCCATCGGATAGTTTAACCTTCGTGCCCAGTACATGCTGCTCGATATCCGTCTCCGACTGTGGAATGAAGGAGTGAACATGAAACAAAATAACATTAATGCTTTGTACAAAAACAAACTGTCCCAAAATGTCTTTATGACTCTCGACAAGCAAGCACATTCTCGTTGATTAACCGCACATAGAAAAGAACTGGATGATATCGTATGGCACTTTTTTCGTTGCACTATTTTCTTATGGCTGAAACAGGCCATCAATCATATGCACACACTTTCATCACTTGGTTGGTCACTCCATATAACACCATTCATGAGCACGTGTGTTAAAACTGTTTTGTTTGTCAGTGTTAGCGGGCACTTCTTTGGGGCTACAGTTCCCTCTCAGCCACCCTAGCCACCTGCACAAAAGGAATCATTTTACATGTCGTCAGTACTTACCTTCGATCGAGCTACAGTATCACCCGGACTAATGATATCATTTGCACTGTCAAGATCCATTTTCTCGTATGGAAACCACCAATGCGATCGAGACGACGCCGGCGCTTAACACTACTAGTAGATCCGATGTTTTCCGTCGGTTATCCTGATCTTCTCTTTATCCTGTTTTCTGGGCAATCACGCACGGTCTCTAGCAGTCCCTGACGCTTTACCGGAATGTTTAAGGCCCTGCTTGCCTTAGCTTTTCGGGATCAATTCGCCGGGATAGACTTTATTAAAAACCGTGTACAATGTTAAGCGGTTCTTCCCCACGATCGGGCCCTTCCCTCATCCGAAAACGATTCTTTAGACCACTGTCTATTAACACTCGCACTTGGAACACGGATATCACTGATCACGGATAGTCGAAGAGAAGGTGTACCATTTCGATTTACGAGCGTGTTATTGTTTCTCTATCGTCTGAACCATTCTTATAACCTCTTTCTATAACTTTGTACGCTTTTTTTCGCGAAGTCGAACCAGCTAAAATATTTTAACCCGACGTGACAGAAAAATTAAAAAGCTTATCGCAATTCCTTCTTAACAGCAACAATACTGTTACACGAATGTGATAATCGAACGAAACTATTCTTGAGATTGTTTTATTTATTCCACGTTACCGTACATGAGTTTGCAGCGCGCGGGCGCTTTTTGTGACAAAATCTGAAAGGAAGAGGTGGAAAAGAAGGAGTAAATAGTTAATAGGTTTTATTGCGCCCAGCAGTGTCTCAGCTCAAATGATTTCTCAATGTAGCACACACGATTTTTTTTATTGGAAGACAGAGATTTCGATGTAAGGAATGCTTTAAAGACAAGTGATTCAGTCTATGATGTGCACAAGTGTGTGGAGAAATGTTGTGGGAGCTTTACTTACCTTTACACATTTACATAACATTCTACATAACGATTCTACATTAACTATACAACGGACCCTACGTGGACCTTACTAGACATCACTACCAGCACCACTTACAAGATTACAACGGTTTATCAATGTCTGCACTTTAAGCGTTCGAAAAAGAAAAAAACGACGGATCAATCTTTTTAACCGATTGATTTGCGAGGAAGTAGTTGATCAGGCAAGCAAACAGCTAACCGCCACGGACCGCAAGACTGTACACAGTAAGTAGTCGAAGTCATGGGACAGGACCTAAGACATTGGGCAACGAGTAAGATGTTTCAGGATGGGTTAGAAAAAGGCTCTGGCTTCATCTATTTCCCCCTTGACAGAGATGCAGGATCGATAATAGTTTGGTAGATCGAGCGATTGATATTTCGCACGTATCTGTTCGCCTGGACAGAATTAAAATATTGAGACACTTGCAACGATATGAAGGATACGCTACGGCGGATCTAACCGAAACATCCTAGTTTCATATGGTTAAAAAATCATCAACCAGTTGTTCTGGACGATGGGCTTAAACGTTACCTTCCCCACAAGTTGTGTTGTCCCATAGAAATAAAAAACACAACATTCCATATGGGAGGCTATAATCGAACTGGTTCAAGGCACAATTAATTAAAATCGCACCTCCCTAACCATAAACACATTCGTTTCACGTTACACAGAACATGGAACAACACTGATACGCGAGTTGCAATAGTAATTCGGCGGATTATTGATAAAACCGACCGTCACGGAGCCTCTAGCGGCTGTACAGGCTTGCGGCAACAGTCCGCCCTCCATTGCTTGGCTAGGAGATGACGCTCGGTGCGTTTTGTTCGCTCACTCAACACACAAATAGCCGCATTTTACGGGCCAAATTTCACCGACCGGTATGTTCCTTGACAAACCTGGTTAGGGAACAGGGCATTTTAAGTGAAATTATATAAACTTACCACAAATTAGCCACAAATCTGCGTCGATTTTCCACCCTGCGATTACAAAGCCAGTCGGCTACCATTTTTTCTCACAAGGAATGTCAATACAATTTGACAGATTGTTTTGAACCGGTTTCGCGAACCGGTTCACTGTGTGTACGAGCAGTTCAAAAACGAACGGAGATGCAATTTTGTTTTATACACGAAATAAATGAATTATGCATCATTATCATTTACTTAATAAACATCGTATTAATCGAAGGCTTGACCATCTACAGAACAATCCTATAAGTTTAGCCGTTTAAGTTATTAAATTTCATTTTATCCATCAAACGTCATGTGCATCAACAGCGCTTCTAGAAGAAACGTCAATAATTTTCTACCGCTGCGTTCGTTGTTTTGCTACAAAGCACAAAGCTGTTGTTTTCACATTAAAACAGCTTACCAAAATGTACAGCCAGGTCGTGTACTAGTGAAATTTATCACGTTCGAGGGCAATCTTCCGGGAGGCTTCACCCAAACGTGTACATAAAATAGTAGTGACCGTAAAGTGAAACACGGAGCCATCGTGTATGGCTTTGTTGTATAAGCAAGGGCAATCGGAACTCACGGAACACGTATGTGGGAGTCACAATGACTGAACGGTGGAACATTAGCAATAGTGCGTTGCGAGGTGGCTTGGGACCAGGCGGCACGGGCAGTGGTAGCAATACGGGCAGCAACGGTGTTGGCAATGGTTGCATTAACTTAGGTCATCCAGGAAGTGCTGCCGGAGATGGTAGCACCGGCGGGGCAGGAATCTCAACAGGACCACACAGTACCGGAAGCACCGGCGGTCCTACTACCTTCAGTGCGCCGAACGGAGAGTCGGGCATTTTGCGGCGGACTGGGCATTATCATCATCTCGGTGGCGCACCGGACAGCTTTGAAGATCTGCTAGTGTTCGGGTATTCGTGCAAAATCTTCCGCAATGACGAGAGAGCACGGTTCATCGATCAGGGCCGGCATCTGATACCGTGGATGGGCGACAATCAGTTGAAGATAGACAGGTTAATAGCTCCTTTCTCTACCTTCTATACCATTTTATTTCTGCTCAACCTAAACATGCAATATCAGAAAACGTTTGTACCAATCAAGCCTAAGCCAAACAGTGCATCAGCGTTCAACAACATCGACAGCACCGTACGTTCCTGCTCGCATTCGCCTTATTGCATCGCTCGAGACGGGTTTACCTGAAGTTTCTCTTCCGATGGATGACGAACGCCGCTGAGGAGAATGTTCACAACAAACCATCCTATATTTGCCAAGGCAGTGCGCAATGGAAACGATTACGATGAGGAGTTTCGCAGTGAATGCGGCACAAATATCATTCCCGTTTTCGATGGCCAGGAAAGGATCAATGATAACTCCGAAATGCAATGTTTTGTTTCGATGTCCGGAGTCTCAGTCAGTTTGCCATCCAGTAAGCGATCATGATCGGTTTTGTGCTATGAACTCTTCCTTGCGGAACTACCGTTCGAACCGCCCATAATCCAAAACAGAAGCCGAACGCCTCGAAAGAAACAAGAAAACGTACGTTATATCATTCATTTTTAGGTCTCAAAATAAAACAATTCCAACACAACAAGTAGTCGATCGGCGGCAGTGGTATGTATAAAAACAAGTGGTAAATGATACATCTCTGAATGTTTGATTTAATTCTCTACATTTTTTTCTCTATTCTTCTTGTGTTGTAAGCAAACTTAGAAAGCAAAAGATATCAATGTGCCAAATCAATCTGCCATCATGATCTCTGTCTATGACGAATGCAAAACGGGGGACAGTACGAATGATTTTACCTTCTGGCTCAAGATCACAAGCAATCCTCCACATATATATATATGCTGGGCGGTTGCTTATGTTGGGAAGATTCAAACGGATAGCAGAAATGGGAAAAAAGTTACTGTCAAGTTATCCTTCCGTGCTGTACGATTCTCTCCAATATGGAAACAATCCACGGATTGTTACACGTTCTGGCAATCCCTTAACTCGCTATCCGAATTCGTCTGTCTTCTGAGCTTTTGCATAGTCGGACAGCGGCACCCATTGAGACATGAAGCAAAGATCCTAACCAAAGTCCTCCCAGAAAAAAGAGATCGAATATATCGCATCATAAAATAATGTTCCCGCATATCGGGACCTTTGCTACACGACAGATATTGATATTCGTTTCCTTGTTTCCTTCTCTCTTTTTCTGTCTCGTTCTCTGACTTTGCCGGTATGATTGATCATGGACGCGATCGGACACAGATATGATGCACGCGGTGCATTGCATGATCTCGCACCGTACGAGCCACCTCCGGGTGGATATCATGATCGTTTGGAGGGTCTTACGGCGGCAGAACAGAAGGCGGAACAACTATGCGAGGAGGAACGCTACTTCAGCCTTTACAGTAATGAAGTTGAGGAGGAAATGTATCAAGGTACGGTTTCGTGCAAATATCGATCAGACGCATATAGAATAACGCCTATCCCTTATCCACAGAAGAAGTTCGCAAGCGGGAAACGCTGTTGGGCAATCAGGTGCCCTTCAATTACGATGCACCATTACCTCAGGAAGGCGCACCCGTTGCGACGGTTGAAGAACGTACTAGCGCCGATGAACAGGATGACGATCCGTACAAAGTACCGAAGGGCTTTGACATTCTTCCGGACATTCCATTACCGGAGACCATGAAGGAGCATGCCATTATTGAGAAGACGGCCAAATTCATCGCTTCCCAGGACGCCCAAATGGAGATCCTGCTGAAGACGAAACAAGCGAACAATCCGTTGTTTAATTTTCTTATCCAAACCGATCGCCTGTTTCGCTACTACCGACATGTGCTGCTTGCGTTTCGCACCAATCAGTATCCAATTATGACGGAACAGCAAAGCGACGATCGAAAGGGAAAGGGATCCAACAGCGAGAATGGAACAGATACCGAAACGAGCGAATCATCCGCACAAATACAGCCGAAAATTGTTGTTCCAGCCATCAAATACAAACCATCGGTGGACTGTGCCTATACGCAGCTTATTAGCAAGATAACGGGGGCTCCTATTCCGACAATGATTGCAGAGGAACCAAATAGCGTCACGGAAACGTCAGCATCCGTACAGCAAACCCGCATCACAACGGACATTGAGCACAACCCGGAGAGTTCGAGTACTTCCGTGGAGGTAAAGAAGGTTTCCACCGGTTTGGCAGGTTTGGTTCAGTACGATTCCGCTAGTGGTGACAGTGACGATAACGATAGCGAACAGGATCAGACGGAGAAAAAGAAAACAGATGGCCCAAAGAAGGGCAAAGAGCTCGCACCATTCCAAGGTATTGTTCCACCGCTAACCATTCATAATATCATCGATCGAACGGCGATATATGTGGCAAAGAATGGGTATAGTTTTGAAGAGGCCTTGCGAGCCAAACAGGATGCGCGCTTTGTGTTTCTGAATCAAGCGCACGAATACTACCCGTACTATGCGTACCGCGTGCGTCAGCGTATGAACGCAGGCGAGCATGGATTGGGATCACAGGCTCCCAGCCCACCACCGGCGAAGGTGCGAACCGAAACCGAGAACGGAACCGTGGTGGAAACGACACCAAGTCTGGGCATTAAAGCTGTTCATACGGCCGCTCCCAAGGCAATACCCATACCGGTGACGAATATACAGCACCAGAAACTAGGGGCACCGGTTAGTTTTTCACTCGTACGAAAGCAGAAAGAAGATGGCAGTGCGGTAAAGACGATGCCTGGGTTAGGGAGCGACGAGGAAGAAGATGATAAAGATTTGAAACAACAGGAAGTCAATGAGGATAAAGAGCAGACTACTGAGAGTGACGTTGTGGTAAAGAAATTGACAGACAGTAAGGAGGAAGATTCGAATGATGTTGTTAAAACTCCGAACGTCCTTAAAGAGGATACCGACAGTGAGCTATTTTTAGATGCAGCAGATGTACTGGAAGCGACTTCACCACCTGCCTGTATTGTAACACCAACCGGAACTCAAAGATCCGAACGAGAACCGGCAGATGCGAAGGAAAAACAGGCAGAGCGTAAAAAACGTGCCAATCTGTTCGTAAATCTAATCAAACACGTCGAACGGAAGGCTGATGTAACGCAAGAACCGACGGAAAACAATACGACGCTTGAAAAGCCAGTAGCTGCCGAATCCACACCGAATGACGCTGCTACCAGTGACGCGGATAATGAATCAATCCATTCAGTGCGCTCGACAAGCATGTCACCGAAGGAAGCGACTGCGAGAATACCAACCTTGAACGCCAACATAACGACGACGGTGATCGAAGACGATGATGACGATGACGTTGTGCTGGTGAGTGAAACACGTCCAGATCCCAACCCACGGTCCGTTTCACGTTCTCATGGGGACTACGCGTCTGATGCGCAGCGTTCCGGCAATGGTACCGAGCGGCGATCAAAGAAGAAAAAATCCAAAAGCCACCATCGCTCGACACGAGTAAAGAAGAAAGCGAAGAAAAAATCACGCTCCCGTTCGGTGCCGCGGTCCGAACGATCCTGTTCACGGCATTCGCGCAACCGCAAACGTAGCCGCAGCAGAAATCGTCGTGATCGCACTAGATCCCACAGTCGATTCAGCAGTGAAGATAATCAATCCACCAGACATGATGATCGTATCAAGCGTACGAAAAAAACCAAACGTGCCACCCGCAGTAGATCGATTTCCCGATCACAATCCCGGTCCCGAACACCTAGTTACAAGCGGTCCCGATCGCGTTCCAAAACGAAACGAACGCGAAAACGGAACGCATCCGCCGAACGACATAAACGGAAGCATCGTTCGCGCAGTCGTAGCTCACGCCGGAACAGCGACAGTGACACGGAAGATCGCAGCCGGCATCGTGCACAGCGAAGACGCGACGGACAGTACGAGTACGATGAGCGATATCCACCGGCAAGAGCACGATACTGGGATTGTTAAATAGGGCGAAGTTTGGAATGACGCGTGACTGATTTCGAATTGACAGGAAAGGATTTGACAAAACAGAAAAATTGATGTAAAGTTTAAGTTAGTACAATAAATTTGCGTTACCGATCATTCGAATTCGGTATTTTAAAGCATTCCTGCTAGTTTCTTCCTTGCTGACGTTAAATATTACCTTATTTCATTTACGATTTCGTCTGTTTCATTTACTATTCCCTGCAGCAATCTCGACTTCGATAATATGCCCAGCACATAAATAAAATGAATAATGTCTAGGGAATTTAACACTTTGTATAATCCAATATCTTGCTTGAAATAGTCGTTACTTGTCCTAACAAATACTAACTTCACATTCAACATATTTTCTTATATGTACACACATCTCGGTGCCTCCGAGATACGTCGGATGCAACGATCGAATATTTCCAGATTCTGGTATATAAGTTCAAGTCGAATCACACAGGTTCTTGTTAAATATACTTTGTAATATTCTAGCTGACCTCTCAGAAATTCCAAACCGTGTCCTGCTCTCCCACCCGACGGTGTCAACTTAAATCCGTAACATTCGGAGATAATTCTATCAATCGACTTCACTGATAATGCTGATCACAGTGCTACTTCGACCTTTCCGTCTGCTGTAAGGAAGCTGTACTAAGAGCGATAGACGAAGCAGAGACCTCTCGCATTTCAAACCTGAACGTTCGGTTTTCTTCAGCAGATAAGGTGGGCCACCGTGTAATTGTTTCGTAATTGTCAGTCATTATAATTACAAGCATTGCGATTTTCATGACCATCATTAGCAACACCATTATAGAGAGAAAACGGAGAGAATGATTGAAATGAAAGCGGGAATAAACTGCGAACTCATTGCGGAATCAGCATTATGCTTACACATTCCTTGACCTTCGATAGCATCAGCTAGGGAGGAGGATTGTTAAACCGCGAGACATTGTGAAATTATTCTTCATCTTGGAAGCATTTGTTTGAAAACATAACTAATGGTACACCCTGAGTCGAGACGATAAGGATGAGTTGGAAGCTTTTTTTTGGTGTTTCGGTAGTTGCTTAAAGTGACTCTACCCCTGCCGGTCACATGTGTCCGCGGGTCACGAGACATGTTATCAAATATTATTTTGGGACGTTGAGTTTTACGAAGCACGGGATCACTGAGCATGATTCTTTCAGTTACATTAGACTGATGTCAACCGCCATATGTCGGTGCTGATATGGTTGTCTAATTACATCACTCAGGGTAGTTCGTGGAATGGGTCTTTTCACCTCCAAAAAGGAGAACTTTGGTCCCGTTGGCCGCTCCATAATCAGCTATAATCCGGACGTACCTATCCATTGGATAAAGCAATCTCGTGCTGCGGTAAATTAAATCTGCATTAGTCCAGTTCCGAGAGTATATACAGGAGTGTCATTAAATTTGCATAGCCGTATGCATTCACGTGCAGTTGTTCTGTACCTTTCTCAGCTCGTGACGCTCCAGATTCCAATTTACACCAATCTTCCTTGAGATCAGTTGTAAAGTTTCCTTTGTACGGTAAAGTTCAATCCAATTGCATTCAATAATTTCTCGAATTTCTTGAAACAATATAGATATAAACAGCATTTAGCATCATTTGGATTTTCGCCCCATATCAATTCGCTTATCTGCAAAGTGAAACAGTACGTTAAAAAATAGATAACCAAACATACCTACAATAACCATTGGGACAAACATAAAAATAACACAAATGTCTACTAATCAGACAATTCAAATCCCAATAGTAGATTAAGCTTATCATCATCCTGGTATCACCATCACCACACTCCGGCTGCGAAGGGGGACGCCGGTTGTGCCATCTTTTTACACACGACGGCAGACATCGTGGCAAGACTAATCTCGTTGCAGCGAAGTGATTGAGTTCCCAACTCTCTCCGGTGTACATCCCTCCCATCCGATTCCATCCATCGAGTGAGTTTGTTTGCGGGTGTATGTTACTGTATAAAACGGCAAGTTGCCTCGTGCCAGGATCTACAGTTCTTCACGGACCTCTGCCCTGGTACATCGTGTGTACGCATGAGCAAAGCTCACAATAACTCACAGTGATACTGACGTGTGTAGTGATCGGTTGGAACAATTTAGTGTCTGAACGAATAAACGGGAAAAGCGTCCACCATGAGAATCATTATTGAGGAGGTAATGTCCAAAGCTTCGATTTGATGGCTAGTGATAAAAATGGTTACTAGTAACAAGTGGCTTCGTACGTGTATTTAGCAATTAGCAGAAAGTATGCATGGACATGAGTACATAAACGCGACTGCCTTTATTCTCACCATTCCAGCATCCAAACGTGTTGGACGTTTCGGAGTTGTTACGCCCTGAGCCCAAGTTTGTCGATAAGGAGGTGTCCAAGTTCCGGGATTACACAGTGGACGAGAATGATCCGCTCAAGGAGCGTGTCCGGCGCACGTACAAGCTTATGCATACCCATCAAACGGTTGACTTTGTGAAAGGTAAGCCACCACATGAGTACCACAGATACGGTTTATGACACTCCCTCCACTCGTTGGATTAAATTATGAGCTACGCAGCTACGGAATTCCTCGATGCGTTTGTTTTCGTCCAATCATGATAATCGCTATCGAATTGGAGACAAACGGTGCGCAAATCAGAACGACGCAAAATGTGACCATTCGGGAGGTCCAACAAACGACGCAAACTGGCCTTGCCGGTGGCGAATCCCCTGGCCGAAATCAGGTCGCCTGTTGATGCTTCATGGTTTCGCACGGGCAAGGCCACGAGAGTCGCGCCTTTTAGATTTGTGCTGATAAGCGACACGTAAGCTTTTGTTTTGATAGTTTCCGATAACGTTCGAATGACGCGTCGGACAAACAAGATCCAATCGGTTTGTAGTGCAAGTGCGTGACGCGCGCCTCTCCACACCATGTGCAAGACCATGTGCTTCACATTGAGCGCGCCACAATAAGGACGTCCTTTCACCAATCACAATAGACGTGCGATAGTAAGAGTGTTTGTTAAACATGGGATTTTTTTTTTTGCTTGATTTATTCCTTTTTCCTTCAGGTCGCCATGCCGATTGGCTCAAGTTTGATCATTTCAAAGCAACGATCCGGCAAGCGCTGGAAAAGCTGAACGATCTAGTTGATGAGTCAGATCCGGATCTGGATCTGCCGAACATTGTGCACGCCTTCCAGACGGCTGAGCGTGCGCGTGAAGAGTTCCCGGAGTTGGACTGGCTGCATCTGACCGGACTGATACACGATCTAGGCAAAGTGATGGCTTTTTACGGTGAACCACAGTGGGCCGTAGTGGGCGATACGTTCCCTGTTGGATGCGAATGGGGTCCGAGCATTGTATATCGGGAGGATAGCTTCGTTGATAATCCGGATGGTGATAATCCAAAGTACAAGTAGGTAGAGCGGAAAGGGAAGCTGTTACCAGATAACATTGTTTCAGATTAAACCCTTGAAATCTGCTTTGCAGCACTAAAAATGGTATGTACCAGCCCAGCTGTGGATTGGAGCAGCTGACCATGTCCTGGGGCCACGACGAATATTTATATCGGGTGCTGAAGCACAACGGAAGTACGCTTCCGGACCAGGCATTGCATATGATCCGCTACCATTCGTTCTATCCTTGGCATTCGGGTGGAGACTATCATCATCTGACCAACGAGAAGGACGAACAAACCAAGCAGTGGGTGTTGATGTTCAAGTAAGCCCATGATCGACCGGGTGAGATCAGGAGCATACTAATAATTTAAAATGTTCTTCTCCCACGTCTTTTCAGTCGGTATGATCTGTACACTAAATCAACCACACTGCCGGATATCGACGCATTGTGGCCATACTATCAGGGATTAATCGACAAATACTGTCCAGGGGAGCTGGCATTTTAATCGAAATCTTACCACAAAACCACTTCAAAACCTCATGTTTACAATTAGCAAATGGCAAAACTGTTCCGGATAAATTGATCATTTCGTCTGTCCGAAGAAAACAAAAAGTAAATAGTCAATAGTGAATGCAGTGATTACCTACTTTTCCTAGACGAAATGGTACAAATGTTTATATTAAACAAAAACTGTGCGGCTCATCGATTCCAATCATGCAAGACAACTGTGATGAATGCCCAATTGTTCAGTCCCGAGTGGTAATATAACCTGGCACAACATTCAGCTCATCAATGCGGGATGAGTTGTTAAATGAAAAGAGGCGAATGTAGCTGCCCAGCTCAAAGTCTCTATAAAAATAACAAACAACAACAGTTGTTAATTGATGGAAGGCAACATAAAATTAACGATTATCGTTACCCTGGAACAACGATGCAATGAGTCGAGTTCTTAAAGTTCCCTTTTCAGTTGGATGTTTTTTAGTTTAATGTAGTGCGTTAATGTTGAGTTGAATATAAATTTGTTTAACAAAAGTCATTTTCGTTCTTTGATTTTGCTTACTTACATTTTGGGGATAAGTCATCCGAAACCTCAGAGATACCCAGCATTCCCGGAGATTTTCTGCTCATCCAGGAAAACAAATTCAAAGCATTACTTTAGCATATCTTTGAAATTTTGCAAGGCCCACAAATATGCTCAACTGTTTTGTATACGAACATATATATTTAAAAGGAGCAAACAGTTGAGAATTGCGCAAGTTGAGAAGCAATTGATGTTTAGTTTGTTTGCTAGAAAAATGTACTATCTTTTTGATAACACAACTGCTACAGGTTATGGGAAGCTACACAATGGATGTTCCAGATCAAAATGAAAACTTTGAAGCAGTACGGGAATATAGGAGTTGTTGAACTAAAAAACATGATAAATACTTGTTTCTGTTTTCTTGGAACTGTTCAAATCGCACTTCGAAAACATGAACCGCCCTGTGGCACATCAGCTGTCACACGCAAACGTCAGTGATGTCAAGCTTTGCAACTATGGGCTAATAAACAACCAGGCACAAGGAACTATGGGCGAGCGGTTCGGTCAAAACATTAACCCTCCGTTCCAGCTGAAGCAAACATTCCATTCATTCGCTCGCTTGCAACAACGCACCATTCAACTGCGGCATGGTGTGGTGCCTACATTCCTCCTGTTTTCCGTTGTGTAGCACGCAAAAAGTTACCACTCAAATTGTAACGTTTTATTTGTGCGTGCTGTAATTTCATTGCTTGTGGTCTGTACATAGAAACACGCGCCAGCGATCGCGTTAGCTGCAAGATCGCGTTTGGATGTTAAATGATTGTAAACAAAAAAGTGTGTGCTTCTGAAAAGTGTCATCCGTTTCGAATTTCTCCAAGTGATCGCTCAGTGGTCTTTCCGTTTTATTTTCCATCCAAAGGATCGACGCTTTCAGCGAATAAAACACGGTCAAACGAAAGCAATCAATGCCACCATTTTTTAGTACCGCGCGTTCCTCGAAATGAAAGCCGGCGTCACTCACACACACGGATCAGCCATCGGTGTCATCATAATCTTTTTTTGAAGTGACCGCTTATTACGCATCTTCCCTTCATTCGTATGTAACGGTTAGAAGTGAGAAGAAAACGGGGAAAAGCAGTTCTTGTGACCGTTGCGGGAAAGAAGACGCCTTCAGGCTGATAAGTTGCAAAAGTAAATTGTTTCCTGGTGATCTTAATTGTAAAGTGCGTTCTGTAAGGTGTGTTGTTGCTGTGGAGTTCGTTGTTTGTTTGTGTTGCGCGGTCAACTGTGGTACCGTTGCAGTGAGTTTGATCGAAGTGCGTTAATTCACGGGTCGTACGATCAACTAAGCGCATGCGGTGCTAGCGTGGAAAGAAGGTTAAAAATTTAACATAAACCCACAATACATCAACGACGCCGGATTCCAGTCGAGTGGAGTAAAGCAACCTGACGTCGCGGTCGGCGATCGATAAAAGCAGCGGCAGAGAAAGCTTTTTTCTTTCTTTCTTCTTATATGTACTCGATCGGGTTGTGGAATTGAGGTTTGCGGAGCGCAATCAAGTGGCCCGAACTTTTCACCCGATCGCGAAAGATTCATCGAGCTGGTTGCTGTACATTGTTTCCAAACTAAAAAGCAAAAAGAGCAACCCGGTAAGTAACAGCGCGTGCACAGATTACATTAATTGAGATCATACGATATCGCTGATAAGATCTAGATTTCACGCCGCTTTGCTTTAATTCTAGACGCTAACGACATTGCGCAAGTGCATTTGCAATTAAACTGAGCTGGAGGAAGGATAATTAATAGACTCGAACATAACACGCAGAACAGAACAAAACGTAAACGGATCTGTTCTCATCTCGAACTACTTCTGTTGCTAGGGGAAGAATTCTTCAATCCGCTCCGTTACAAGTAACGGTTGTCAATTTTGCGTCGACGGCGATATTATCATTACGAAGATGCGTTTGTATGCGTTTGTCTTGATGCACCTTGTGTCACTTGCACTACATCTCAAGTCTGTGCCATCATGATTTGCATCGTCCCACTGGGGCTGTAATCCCTGGCCCGGAGTAGCTCGGCATAACACCAGTTCATGCTTCAGGCTCAGAGCTAATGACAAAGCCTGCTAACTGTAAGCATCTCATCGCACCGGCATCCATTTCCGGACAATGAACCTTCTCTTCTTGGACTGCCCCGCATTTCCGGCCAGTTCTCGACAAACATGCCCATTCATTGCCAAGGAAGCGGACCACCTCGAGACAAGTCGTCTTTTTATTTGGCTGTTTCGTAATTAGCGTGGCGTTGTGTACCATTAATTAGACAGTAAATGAGACACACGCAGAAGGGTTGCTTCTTTAAACTTGAAGATTTACAACGCGAAAAGGTGCTTTATGGAAGTTGGCTACAGATGGACTGATGTCATTGGTGGAGATCCTGTATGACACGACAGGATGACATCACCGTCCGAAGGGGTGCATCCTTTGCGCAACGACTTAATTGATGAACTCATCCAACCACACGCCATCCGGGAATGATTGTTGCTGGAAGCTACTGTTGAAGACCCCTTTATCAGCGTGCGATCTGGGCAACTGCTGGACCGAGTAGCGATAGAAACGTGCAATTTTCTAGCGACACATTAGCTTGAATAATCGATAATTTTATTTACTGGACTAATCGATTTTCAAATGAACCTTTTAAACCACACAATACCGTCAGAACACATCGCGCTACAGTAAGGACCACTTGTCTACAATACCGGTCAGCTGATCATTTGTTGTGTCTCTCGTATGCGCAGCAATTTGCATTGGGCATTGGACATTACGCAACTCGCGTCCCGTACCTTCGTGCCACAGTCATTGTCGATTGCAGTGTCATTAGTGCATCGTGTTTGCATCATGCGTTGGCACCGCGGGGACAGCAATTTTTACAGTTGACACTAAGCTGCAGGCTGCACTTCAAAAGGGGTTTTGCTGTTGTTTTGTTCTGCATGCAAATGAAGGTTGCGTAAAGTAGGCAGATAGCTGCTGCTGTAGTAGTATCTAATCTAATGCCCTGTGCCCGTGCTTTTATACCACGACGATACTGTACAGCATTGAGCGTGTGTTAAAACATGTGTGAACAATGTGGAACAAACGCAATCAATTACGATACTACACCGAAAACGCAACCTTGGTCACACAAATGGTTGTTGCCCGAAATAAAAGCGAAATGAAATGCATCATTCATATTATCAAGGTCGATTCCGAACGGCCGCTGAATTTGGCCGGCGGTATCACGTTCCACGTTGATTGGTAATTTTCGACTTCAAAATAATGTTCCATCTCGTTCTTTCGCCCGATCCGGGGGTTAGGGCATCGCAAAAGTGCATAATCACATGATTCGTCATAAACGTATTCGCCTTCAGGCTCGTTACCGATTGGTATGCCGTGAGTACGGCATTTGAAGCGGGGAGCCAATTTAATGCAAATTTTTATCGGTCATCGTTCTGACCTTGAAGGCCGAATGGTGGATCTGTTTACTTTGAACTGAAAGGGAAAGATCAGTCAGCCGAAAGGGTCGCTTTTGTGATGGTAAAGTCCAAAGGGATGCATGGGAAAATGAGATTTAAAGTAGTATGAGTATGAGAGATGATCAAAGAGAACTTGTGTGCACTAATTAATATACTAAGTTCTACTTAAACCACTCATATGCTTATTTGTATAGTTGTGTTTTTGGTTTATTTGCAAATTATAATCTAATTACAAAACACTTCTCTACAACTTATGTTCAAAGGTCATTGTGCATGTTTAATTTTATTTTAAAACATTTGCTACCTCAAGTTTTCATCACAAACCTACGCTTAATTAAGAGTAAACAGAATTTATTTTGGTTGCAAACTTATATTTTGCCTCAGTGGAGAGCTTTTAATGTCAATCTCCCTCAGCTAAATAATAATAATAGTAATAATAATTAGCAATGTTTAAAGCTTCAAGTACAAAAACGCCATCCACAAAAAACAACATCCCCATGTAATTAAATCATTTTCTGGCTTTATGCCTGCACTCTTTAACGATTGCAACCTTGCGTTGGTTTCTTTAGATTTTATGATTTTCTTTTTCTTAAGCTGGCCTGTTTGTTTGTTGGTCAAATTGAGTGATTTTGGGAAGCTTGTCTTTCCTTTTTCGGTCGTATGTCCATCCGAAAAGTACGATTGCGAGTTTTGCCCTTCTTTATTCAAACCTGTCCTTAGCCCGGGTTCGTTCGTATCTAACGAAAGGTCTGGGTGGCCTTCCGGCAAGGGTGGCTTTGCTTTGTTTATATGCTCTCGGTCAAATGTTTTTTTTTGGCCCTGCCCTAGACGTGAAGGTTTTCTGGTCGGTGTCAACTCGAGAAGCAGGACTTTTTGCTGAATCTGCAGTAAATGGATCACATTTCGTGGGTGGTGTGCTGGTGGTAATTGGTGGTTGTTGATGAAGATGGCTTTGTTTTTGAGCTGGTCCTACTGGTTTAAAGCTTTGTTTTTAACTGTGTATTGCTTTTGCAGGCAATATTTTAGAACCTTTTATATAAATTGGAAGTAAAGTGGGTTAGTGATTTATGTAGCAGATCACCGATCATTATTATTTCGCTGAGTCCAGATGATGCCGGGCAATCGGCGTCCCTCTCGATTTACAGTACTCACTATACTTACTCGATAAGGATTTTACAGATCGCTGGTTACACCCAAAGTTCACTCATACGGTGTTGTCTTGTGATATCCCGGTCCCCAAACGAAAGTGCCCTCAATTTATTAGCAATAAAACTGTCTCACGAATGATCGCATGGCACTCGTTGAAGTTTTCCGCCGTGAGAAAGCTCCACCGCAACCGTTGCTCCGTATTATAATGAACAGTTATGGTAAGCGTGTTAATTTCTGTTTCCATTTTGCTTCATTTTTGTGGATTTTATTTATAGGATCGCTGGAAAGCGAAACCACCGCCGGCTAGTGCCGCCAGGAATGTTACATAATTTGGCCTTTATCTGTTAACGATAAAGGAAAAGGAAAAGCTCCTCGTTATCGCGATGAGCGAAAATGAACGGCTATAATCGAAAGAAATAAATTAACTGGATTATTATATTCCTTCCGTGCTTAGTTTTGCAAATGGAATATTAGCCATATATGTTAATATATATATCGATATGTAAATTTAATTAGCACTACTGAAATTTGCATTGGAGCTCGTATTGCTAGATAGTTTATGATATTAATTGTGTATTTTAATGCATAAAGTTGGGGATTTCCCATTACTATTACGTGCATTAGGAGGCAGGTTGCTAAAGCGAAAAATGGTTAAACTAGAAAATAGTAAGAGAACGGCGCAGCCTGGTGGTGGTGGCATGATATTAACAGGAAAAAAATGTATTCTTTAACTAAAACCGATCGGATCAGGTGCAATTTGGAGCAACATTAACAAGCCCAGTCGGACCGTCCGGGAGGTTTTTGAACGGTACCGAGCGTGAGTGATACATTTCATCCAAAGGACAACAATCTAAAGCCTGTGACGGGTGGAGACACCTCTTACCACCCTATTACTGCGCCAAAGCATAAAATGAACGAACAAAAGTCGATATTTATGCTTGTGCGTACCAGCAACCACCTCGTCGGATGGAAGACGATAAGGGGGAAATGATCAAAAACTCAAACAAGCATAAAATTAATATTCTCCATGTAGCTGGCCGATTTCAGATAGGTTCGGTTGGGATTGTAAAGAGCGTGTTTTGTTGTTGAAGGGGGGGGGACTTTCGAATGCTCGCACCTTCGTTTGGTTTTCGCCCCTTTATTGGGGGGAGTTTTTTTTCCTCTCTCCTGGTTCTCCACTCCTTAAAGGAATGGGGACCAAAGTCCGGTGGAGATTTTTCGTTTGTTGTCGTTGTTGTGCTTGTTTGTATGAACAAGTGGCCAAAAATTGCCATTATGACAGCCTGGCAAAGCCCGTTCTGCTTCGTGTGTATGGTTGTTGTTTTACCACGAAACATTCCCTTCTTTATGTTGGGTCTCTTTGGGTGATTGTACACAGATGATCGTTCCAAGGCATCGGGAAAAAAACTTTCAAGACAAAAATTAACACACCCAAATTATAGATGTGTAATTTTGTTGTTGTCAGTGTTATGCTAAACGCAATTAATTAAATTTCAAAATAAATAAAAAACTTTCCATTGACACCTTGCTTGCTTTGACACCGATCAGAGATTAATTGTTTTTGGGGAGATTGTTACAATTCTCACGTGCAGGAGAGTTTCCCGCTGTGATTCCTGGAATCGCGCACTGCATGATTGCGTGCCTTTGGCTGGCTGTGTTGGGCAAACAAATAATTTTAAATAAAAAAAAACCTTTCAGTGTTGACCTATCTGATTCCCCCTGCGCAGACGAAGTTTTGCCAAATAAAATTAACACGCTTCGATTGTTGAATATTCAATTTCACTTCGTGCCAGCAACGTGAACATGGTTCTGATGAGCGAACATAAACAATAAAATATTACCATATATGTTTGTACTGTTGTGTTTATTGGATCCAATTGGACATTTTTGTTGCCTTTTTCGGGGAGGGAAAAATGTTTATTTTCATATAATTTTTTATTACAATAAGCAACACTTTTTTGTACATTCTTTTCCCAGAGAGAAGACGAGGATCATCTTGCGTATCTTGAAACATCTCTGAACGGTGAAACCGGTTCCTCGTTTGTCAGTGATTTTTTTGTTTTGATTTCACCCCGTGTGTCGTCTTCCGCAAAACGCTTGTAAAATGATCCGAAGCAATCAACTGGAAATACGAATAATAATGTTGAGCAGTTTTTGCACCACCCGGTACGATTCGAGGAGCAAGTGAAGATGGCCGCGAATGTAAAGTGTGTGTGTGTCTGTTCTCCGCTGGTGAAAATGTTGGTAAAATAAATTACCTGTCTAAGTCCTTCTGAAGGTCAGTGTCAGGTGACGGGAAGATGGGCAAGATGGATTTTTTTTTCTTGACCGTTCGAGACGATACACCAAAATTCTCCTGCAACCAGCTGACGCAGTTTGGCAGTGCAGCAATTCAGATAAAACGTTGAGATGGCGAATGAAGCTTTCAAATACGTTGATGATTCCCGCTGTTTCGAGACACTTTCGTATCTTTATATTGAAGTTGTCTAACTGTTAACAAACCAACAAAAGTACTTAACGATTCCAATATTCCCTGACATTCCTCAATTTTTTTTATTGAAGTGAAGTGTGATCGTCGAACAAGTTAAA
This sequence comes from Anopheles moucheti, assembly GCF_943734755.1. Lineage (NCBI taxonomy): Eukaryota > Metazoa > Arthropoda > Insecta > Diptera > Culicidae > Anopheles > Anopheles moucheti. The sequence continues at coordinate 7,915,697 of NC_069140.1, forward strand.
GTTATTTTTGCTTCTAAACGATTTGCTCGTTCTCGAGCTTATACTCGGACTTCTCTGTTATGAAACCTGTTTCAAGCTATTTATTTAATTTAAGTTGTCCACCATTAATTATTAATTTCTCCAGATTGATGTCATTCCTTTAAGACACAAAAAAAAAACAGAAGTGCTGAAGTTTGCGACTGAAAATGTAGTAGTTGACCCCGACAATCACTGACAGTGACCGAATGATCTATTCCACTACCCACAGCGGCACATTCATTGTCATGTATCTTCCGATCTGACCACCGCACTGTGACCGATTGGCTTAAGATGCGTAAAGAAGAAGAGGAAGCGGCAGGTTGGAAGGAATACATAAATATGATTACCCTTGGCATGGCAGGAGATCCATGTAGAGTGTACCAAATCAGCAACAAGTGTGTCTGTGACTTGAATTTTTAATATAATTCAATTCAACTGTCAAAGTAAACTCCTCACGCACCAACATACGCACACCGCATCCCCCCGGTGAGGATCATTGCAAGGGTTCGTGTGTGTGAAGTCAAGGTCAGCAACAGACGATGACGATGTTCCAAACCACCCACCTCAGTACCGTACACCCCAGAAACATCGGTTTGGCAGAAATTAAAATGACCAATTTATGCTCATTTGCTAAGCGCACGTGTGAGTGGATGCGCGTTGTCCGTGTGCAACGATGCGAGTACGGGGATTTTTTTTTCTCTTGTTTTGCTGTTTGCAGAGGCGGGCACGAAGATGATGACTAGGTGCTAAGAAGCGTTAGAGATTGCATAATGTGCGGCGTACCGGGTGAAGCGATGAGAAAAGGAGGCTCGCTTGGAGCTGATCCGCTAATGAATGGTGTAGGTGAAGGACCCGTGAAGCTCGGATCAAGAATACAGTTTGCATAACCTAGCTCCACTAACGCCAAGCACGAGAGATTATCTGTGTCAAGTGGTGCTGGAAGGCTGGAGAACGTTTTTTTTCTTTCTGGTGTGAAGATCTCAACAACCGGATGACCGGGGAACGATCCCAGGGATGACTAGATCGAAAGGTGTGACTTCTTCACCCGCGTAGTTCGCCCTCATCGCAAACATCGCGTAATGATGAATGACGCTGGCCGAGGATTGAGTTTTTATTGATCCATTGTTCTGCCCAGCAGTGCACATCCGGACGCTGACCGGTGCTGATTGGTGTACTGACCAGAGCTGCCGCGTAACTGCTGCTGCGGTTACGTGCAGGTAGGGCTGTAGGAAACGTTGCCAAACGGAGCACAAACCGAATTGCCGAACCGATTGCCGGTTCGCTCAGCTCCTCCAGTCCGGCTGTTAGGCAAGTCACCGAAACCTGCTGGTCGAGTTGAGTCAAGTTTCGCAAAGCAACGGGGCAGTATCATTTTAAAACACTTTTTTGCCCTTTCCTTCTTCGTGGTGGATCGCAACGGTTGGGTGTTTGAATTTTAGATGAACTTCCGGCGCAAGAATTAATGCGGCATCTTAGAAAGAGCGGGTGTACCGACCTCCTCGGTATGATCACATAAGGGTGGGGGGTTGGGTGAGTTTTTTCTTCTGTTTTGGTCCAACATTCTTTCGCAAAACCAACGAGCGAGGATGTATTTGTTTTTGTGTCATTTCGGCACTTACTCTTGGTTTTTTTCTTTTTTTTTTGTCTGCTGAAGGTCTTAGTCACGGAGCGTTGGAAGGCTGTTTCCCTCCTTGTCAGGGTGCTATTTTGGTTGGTTATAGTTTTTAAAGACTTACGTAGTTATTTTTATTGCTTCTTCCATGGCATGTGACGTTTGAGTTTGTACTAATGCCGTTTCTAAATGAGAAGACGAAGTTGAGCATTTTTGCTTCCATAATTTTGCAGATCTCCTAACCAGCGACGGCAATGGGGCCCGAGACATTAAGATGTAGCAATAGAATGAACATTAAGATAAAAAAAACGAGTTAAGCTTAATTAAATTCAACTGTAACTTCCTCCATCGACAGGTCCATCAAAGGTTTCATGCTACGATCATTCAACCATGCCCGTTTGCGTTCATCTTACGTGTTGCGCGTCTTTTAGCAAATTACATCCATAAAGCGATATGTCATTGTGAGCTTTTAGCGAACAAAAATGTCGTGCACCCTTAGCAGTATGTTGGAAAGGCTTTTGTTTTTTTAACGTATCTCAGCAATAATTTGTCCTTTCCTCACACGATCATCGCCTACATCATCGTCGTCGTGCGGTGGAGTTATATTTCCGCCGTACCGTTAACTTTCGGCTCCTAAGATTGGTGGTCCCGGTGACGATAGTGCTGGGGTCGTTATTCGTTTTGCCTCACCACACACCATCCATCCAATCTACGTCTTCGGACACCCATCTGGATGTGCTGCTCCAGCTGACCGTTTGCTGCTGCTGACCTGTTCGCTTTGTGTGTGGAGGTCTCTTGATGGGAAACAATTTACAACAGAATTCCTTCAACAGGTTTGAGGTGAGCTCAAGAAGGAATCGGTTCAGCAAACTACTCCCAGGCGGAATCCGGCTTGGGGGGGAAAAAAAAAGCATTCACCAAATCGCAGAACAGAAGAAGCGGTGAAAATTGATGAAACACCCGGACAAAATGAAGCGTATCATCGTTTTGGGGAGACTTATTTACTTTCCGCTTTTTTTTTCTGCTGAAATCTCATACCAAGCAAGCACAAAACCACGGGATCCGGTTGAAGATCCATAGTAATCTTCATCATGTTGGAAATTGGATTTGGGGAGTTTGCGCTTTTTTTTATGAGGGTGAAGTCTACCGTCACCAGTTACTGACTTTCTCAAGGGGGGGGGGGCATGTTTTAATTTGCAACCTGACCTTAGGAGGTCTCCCAAAAATGCGCCGTACCGAGAGCGTACCGTTTCGAACTTTTCGTCAAGGTTGTGGAGGTAGACTCCCTGTCGCGAAAGGAACGGAACGATCCGCAATGGTGCTTGATTTTTGCACGGGATTTGTGGCGCGCAGATTTACATGTATTGTTGTAAATGTTGAAGAAAGAAATGCAAGTTCAACAGGTACGAGAATTGTTAAATGTTACTCGTCGTTATCCTTCAAGCAAGCTGGGGTTTGGAAATTATCAGAATTTAAGATAGATGAAGCGAACCTCCTCTTCCCTTCCTGTAGAAAGCGCGAATCTAAGTTAAAAATAACATTTACAGATGGTATAGATCACACGATCGTGCGAAAATTCCACCCAAGAGGTTAATTTGCTCAAGACTAATCGAACCTACGGTATTCCACAAGTTATTCCCGATGATGACCTACCGTCCTCGTTCCGATCGGAAGGCAGAACCACGCGCTTGAGTCGATTGGATTGCTGTAACGTTTAGCCGCACATTAGCAGCAACCTTTGCAACGCCGGGTGCACATGGATATGCACCAAGTGCTCAATTTATTACCCTCGAAGGTTGATTGGTAGGTGAGGTCAGGTTCGGCAATCCTTTTTCAGAATGTTCCTTTCGCTACAGTGGTTCATAAAAACGAATGAAATTGCGACTGAACTTTCTCTCATTAAGATTTATGCATGTGCTATCGATGGCGGCGCTGTTTGGTATTTTGCTGCAGAGGCAACCACAAGCCGCCATAAGACATTGAAGTTCGGTATGTGTTTTATAAGAAAAGATTTTAACAACTTGAACTGGATTGACGAAAGGAAGTCAGTTAAGGTATTTGCTCAATTTGCATACGCCCGTGCACATTGTCTTACATTTTACTGCGCTGTCGTTCTTTTCTGTGTACGGGAGACCCCAGAACAAGTTGTCTTTTATCCAGCATCAAGCATGTCTGTCTATTTCCGAAATGTGGCATTCCTCAATGCGGTGGCCTGTGGGAGTTGTAGGAGCGTTGCGAAGCGTTTTTGGTGCACCAATTCCGGCAGCTCATTGCGATATTCTGCCTACTTGCAGTCGGTGCAATCGTTGGAGGCAGTATCAAGAACAGCTTCATCGCCCATTCAGATCTACCAACTCGCGCACCCCGCTACCGGCCAAGGTCACCCTGACGGTTTTTTTTGCTTCCCCCACAAGGTTGGGGTAGGTTCTTGAACGGTGCAACAATTTGCATAGACCAGCCTTTTAACCCGTGCAAAAACCGGAGCAACACAAATTAAAATGGCATTACAAAAGCGAATGGCTCCGGTGTTCGCCGCGTACGGTCTGCTACACCTGCACACGTCGCGGCCCGCGGCAACGCATTTGGTTAGTTTGCGTGGGAATTCATTTCATGCAATTGACTTTTTTTTAAAAAAAGGTGTCCTGAATTGATGGTGCTTTTAGAGGTTATGTCAGTCAAAACGAACTGCACAAGAGAATATCCCGTTGGCTTCGGAGCTTTTCCGTCAAGTGCAGTGTTCCGGTTTCACCCGAACCGGCAGCTCAAGAGTCAAGATAGCATGCTAATTGCCAGGTGTCAAGATTAGACATGGGATGGAAGTACATGTCTGAGGAGGCACCTCGAGTGTTTGTTACCGACGCTGACGTTTCCAGGTCTGTGGAACCAGCAGTGTGCACACCCACGCAAAAGCACGGAACAGACCTCAGCTTTCCGATGATGAAGAGTTCTTGAAAACTTTCATTTTTCCTCGCAGTGTCGTGAGAATGTTGGCGCATGTCTTCTTTTTCTGCCCCTCTGTTGAACGCATCCAATCGTTTGCTGCGGTTTCTATGGTTCACCGACGACCGAAGTTGGATCCCGCATCTCGTCGCCAATGGTCGCCCCAGAGAGCGATGTTGACACGCAGGGTGTTGGTTGGTACAGCTCGGCCGTTGGTTTCGTGCACGATCGCGAACAGGAAAAGTGAACAAACTAGAAATTGAGGCCGCGAGGCTGCCCAGGGCATCAGGAGCCGGTACCGCGTCTGCAGTTGCCGATGATGATAGCTAGCAGCGTTCCGTCGAATGCCGCTCGGCAGGTTCACATTTACGTCGAAGTGCACGTGTGTATCACCGGTGTAGCTATACGTAAGCGTACATCGTGTGTACATATGGGGGTTGGTACGCAATTACCTCGCCGTCGTACGTAGAAGCGGAGCGTGGAATGGCATCGACCACCCTCAGCCCAATCAGTTATCCAATCGGGCGGGGTGGCAAGTGGCAAGTGTGCCGTGTTGGGCATCGGCAATGTCGGGCTCGAGCGGTGCTGGATCAGCTCGCTCAGGGGAGTCAGGTTTCGCGCTCATAACCTGAAAATTAGAAATTTCATTCCCCGCCTTTTCCATGCGCCTGACGTTCGTTCTATTTTCACGGTGGACTTATTTATTTATTTTATGGCCAATGGTGCTAGCGATACTGCAGGCGGCGCACCATCCGCGGGGTTTGGTAGGAGAGAGAAAAAAAAATGCACACTCCACGAAATGAAGAAGCAATGAATGAAAGAAAACTAGTTGGGTTGCACGAGAGGAAAATTGTGTCAACCGTGAATCCAGCACCCATTCGGTTGCAGGTTGCGCCGGGTTTATCGTTCAGTAAAAGTAGCTAGGCAGCTCGTCAAACGTCGACGTAGAACTGCATAGAAAGTCTTTATCCTCTTCCGAACATATGGTCTACACAGTATACTATGGAGGTGTGAACTTTTCGGGGAGATACCGTCAAGCTACTATAAGTTCAGCTATACTTCAATGGCAATTAGAGCCTTGGGTCATGTCATGAGAATGTAACCGAACAGCCCAAATTTGAAAGTACTCTATTGGCCAACTTCATCAAAAATAAAACTTCACGAAACTGAAAGTTCTTGATTGTTGCACGAAATGTTGAAGAATTATTTTTAAAAGAAATTTCAGGGAAAGTGAAGCTATTTATTTCGCGAAGGAAAGAAAGCTTAGTCAAGTTCATTTCCTTTTTAATATCTTAACGACTCCTGAGTGATTCTTCTGTATGGAGCCGGCGGGAATTGGACATCCTTTTAAAACCCAATCCTGATATTGAGGCCTATCACCATACTGATCGCGGTTGATCGCAAACAAGTAGTGTGCTTTCCTTTGCCACTCCAGAAAGAAATATCTCCACTTGGACGAAACGGGTTTCTTCGTCCCGAAAACACTTGATTACTTCGATCTGGCCGCTGGGCCGCGGGCTGCATAAAAATCCTGTTTTATATGTTAATGGTTATTCATCCTCTTGCGCCTTTCGGCGAAACAGTGAACGGCCATAAACACACTCGACAAAAAAAAAACAACAACAACTTAAACCTCATCACAACAGATTTTACAGCGATTGGTGCGCAAGTGGAGGCTATTTGGTGCGGTTCTTTCAATTTCGTCGAAGGTGGACGGGTTAAGGAAGTGGAAATTCCTGCTCTGACACAGTTCGGGTGACACCCGATACGGGGTGAGATGCTTCTTGTCTGGTTGATTTTTACGATACGTGGCGAAACGTGTGACAACAGCGTGGTGGTCACTTTGTCGCTGGGGTCGTTTGTTTCGATTTCATTTTTATAAGCCCAATATCACGATTTTCTCATCTTTGGGCGGCATCCAAAAAAAACACCGATTGGCGTCAGCCATCGATTAGTCAACGGATCGTTTGTGTTAGGCATTTCGCGTTCCGGTGTCAGCTCGTTAACGGGTTCAGGTCTGTTCGTCCGTTCCGGGAGGAAAGTCAACATTCAATCGACAGTGGAGGAAGTTGAATACGTTACAGTCGAAAATTCGAAACACCTGCTTCAGTGCGCGTTCGATCCGTATATCGTTGCAGTGTGCTGCTGCTGCACGTCGTCTACCGTATGCTTTAAATAATTTATTCCACCATCCTGTGAATGATGATGCGTTCAATCAGGCGTACGTAATCTTCTCACTCGTCATCTCTCTGTGGCTGAGGAAGATGTTTTTTTTTGTTTGCGCTTGAAGCTTTGTTTGCGTCCGTGCCGAACGGAACACAGCAGGTTCCTGCTACGCAATTAGCGCGTCCTTGTGACAAGGACGACCACTGTTGTAGCGAGGGGGACTCAACCCGACATGGGTATCGAAGAATGTCACGACGGCATTTATCGCAATCTGGTTGTCGACGGTAGCCAACGCTGGCAACGCAGAAGCTTTACGCTTAAGCAAATCAAACCAGCGCTGGATTTTACATATTCCATTCCACTTTCGCGTATCGTTTCGTGGGGGAGGGGTTGTGTGTATGTGGGGTGTGTGGTCATATCTCAGGTGTCACCTCAGGTGGATAGAGCGCAAAAATCCAATAAACACACCCCAGGGAGGCAAGGAAACATCATCATACGAAACCGATACAAAACCCAGCACAGTGTGGAGCGCGGCATAATAATGAACTGCGGGATTAAAATATTCTTGCCGTGTGTGTGTTATTTTTATTTATTTCCATTAGCAAATTCATCCGTTTAACACTATTTTTTTTCCGCTACGGATGTTGTTGGAGGTGTACCTTCTCGTGAGGATCACTGTGGGCAGTGGTTTGAGAAATCAATTTCAGAGTTCCGTCTTGTTTTTTTTTTTCTCTCGCATCTTTAAACGATAATAAAATGCAAATTAGTAACGATGCATCTCATTCGGCAATGTTCTAAAGAGCTTTCGTACATTTCTCTTCCCTTTGAGCAATCTGCATTGTTCAGCTGTGCGTGTGTGTGCTTTAGAATTCGACGAAGGAATAGGAATTGCATGCATAAAGTCGGTCCATTAATTGGCAGGAAGAATGCGTAAGCGTCTGATGTGGTGTGATAGGAATGCCCAAGCAGCAGCAGCGATGGAAAACCTGTTCGCTCTAACTCCCCCGGCCGGGCAAAACTTGTTATCCGATCGTTTGCGCTCTATCGATTGATTCGATCGTGAAGCGGCAGGTTTAATCCATTGCGTTGGTTGATGGGATGGGATGGGATGAAACAAACAACATGCCAGCAAGCAGTTGTTAGGCTCAGCTGAAAGACGGCTAAAGCTTCTGAGAAGGAATCCGGATCGGGACTAGTTTTTCGCTTACGATTAATGAGTTCCGCCCATAGTATAGTTTTAATCGAAAGTCAATTCCAGCTCCCGGTGAAGATGGTTTGGACATTCCCGCTGTAGAAAGAATACGAGTTTGAAGATTATGGTTTCTTTGAATGGGATCGGAATGTTGATTAATTTCGGCACAAAACCTAACATTCTTCTAGCCCCATAGAATCTTGATCTTGATCTTGATACGAAGATCCTCACTACCCAAATGTGCTAATAGAACAAACGACTTATGTTGTGTTTTTTCTTTGCACAAGCTGATGTCACATCTGAGCAATCATTTACTGCAATAAGAAATGTCTTCACTTCCAGATTCAAGAATACGAATTTCCCAAGGTACAGAGCTACTGAGAGCACAAATGTCTACCATATATTTCACCCTCAAATAGTCTTTAGTTGTGATGATGGCCTAAACCCAAGGTCGGTGTAAGATAGAGGTCGAGTAATAGTCAAGATAGGGTTTCCCCATTTTGGATTTCATTTGACGTTTGGTCGCCCGTGTAAGATGCTCACTTACACTTTCTTACTCACTGACATTAGTGACACTTTTTCCTTGCGTCTAGCCTACTTGTTTACTATAACGCGTAAGAGTTTTCCTTCGTTTTTATTTCCTTTAGTTAAAACAGCAAACTGTTGATGGTGTAGTAAAGAGGTGTGTTTGGTTATCACCCGTTAGGGTTCTGAAACCAAGGGTTGATCACACGGTACCGGACTTTCACGCCGTACTGTGAACAAGGAGATATGATGAGCCTCATCCTCTTTCTCATATGTGAAGAGCCTCACTTACTCGTTACCAAATGATCTCATTACAAAATCCAAATCTCTGCCTTCACGTGGCGCTGTCATACCACCAATCAACAATAAGATCTGCAGATCTTATTCCGGACTAAAATGTCCAGTGATGGTTCGATTTAAATGTGGGCTGAAATATGTTTTTGGTCTACATTTAAACAAAATACAATATTACTTCAAACATAAACACTAACAAAAGGCGACACAAATTTCCATCATAATTCAAAACAATAAAAATCTTGTTGCTATGATCGGACCGTTTAATCAACACAACTACAGACAAAACATTTGAATGGTAAAGGGCGTCCAAACGTCAAATCACGTGTAACGAACTTTTGGCTACTTGTCAAATCGCTCTATATTACTCGACCTCTTTCCTATACAGACCTTGGCCTAAACCATTGTATGTCTTAATCATACTCTGTTATCTAGTCACCATTGAAGAATTCGGTAGTGAAATTGTAAAATTTCGTTATTTACTTTTTCTATGGAGCAACACTGACGACAATTTATTCTCGTAATCACAGCGGCCAATCCGTCAGCCGTTACAGTACTCCACCAGTTCGCCGGTCATTCGCCGGTCAATTGGCGCAAACGACGACGATTTGCGAAGTTGTGTCGAGGTTATACGTGCGGTTGCTTACTGCTGCTGCCGGTTGTTCTCGTTTCTTTTCGCCTCCTGTCGCCGTTCCCTGCTGTCGAGAACGCGACCAGACCGCGTGGAGTGAATGTACATCGGAATGAACGGCGAAGGTTAATGACTTCCCTTCTCAGGCAACCTTCCCCCTTTTCATCTTTCTCCCCAGGCCTAGAACCCGACCGTCAGACGTCGATCGAATTCAACCAGCTTTGGGTGTTCAGGTCCCAGGTCCACGTCCCGGGCAGTGTTACGCTGGGAGGTGATTTTTTTGTTGTTGTTGCTGCCGCCAAGATTTGTGGCCAGTGTAATGTTGTGCCCGGGAGATGCCGTTGTCGCTGCACACGCCGAGAACCATTGGCGGCAAGCTGAGTAGTGGCCACGGCTATACGGTTACGGTTATGCAGGCATTGTTTTGAGTTCGGCAACGGTGAACGTCTTTTTCTTTCGTGTGCTTACTTCAATCTGGTTACTTTTGCTCCCGTTTTTTTTTCTATATGTGCCTTTCTTCGCTTCACGACTTGGTTCGACTTTCTATCGGTATGTTTATGTCCGTTGCTTCTCCCTTCTCAGGGACAGGTTTTGATCTTCTGCAAACCGTCCATGGCCAGCTGATGGGCATGTGCTGCGTTGGACGTTCGTTCTAGAATGTTGTGCGAGTTTTCCCCGTGGGCAGGTTGGAAAAAAGGGTAGGAAAACATCACTTCTCGCCTCCAGCACTCGACAACAATCGATCGGATGGGCTGTGAAGCTCTGCGAAGAGCGCCACTGATGCAATCAGAAACGCTTTAACTTTAGCCGTGTTTTCTGAGATCGATCGAACAATAAACTGGTTGGCGCCGTTGATGGAAAAATTCTTCTTTCCCTCGGCGTTTCACCCGTTTCACCCAAGTTTGTGTGTGCTTGCTAATACGTGTAGCTCATTGATTGTACTCTGTTTAGCTTCTCCTTAACGCCAACTCAATTGTCCATAATTTAACGCTTCTTTCTGTAAAGAGAATGCTCTCGCCGCTTGCGACGCCGCTTAAAACGACTCGAAAGATTCTAATGCTCGCAGAAGCAACGAACCCCCTTTGCGTGCGACCACCCACAACCCACGACCGGTGTGTGCAGTGGAAGTTAGTGAAGAGTTTGTTTTGAACCGTGCGCGCCACAGTCGGTGCGGGCGAGGGTACGTGTGAAAAGCTGCGGCGCGATCGGTCGAAGTGTCATTGCCACCGGTGCGCCGCTAGTACCGCCCGTAGTGTGGATTTGTTTTATTTACTCACCACAATATCGGTCGCCTTTTTTCTGCGATATAAATCTAGCGCTCGTTAACGATTGCGCCGCATGCGCGGCACGTGTACCGCCATTAATGGTTGGGATAATTTATACGACCGTTTGGCGCACGGACCTTGCTGCTATTTGGACGATGACGATGATCTGCTTAATTGAATGCCATGATAGTTAATTTATAGTGTAAAATTAGCAGCAGAACAGAGTGGACCAAATGTTTGGAGCCGAAGCCGAAGCGAAGCAGCACTAATGCAGCAGGGATTTCATTCTTCTTGAAAGCTTCGGTCACGTCGTGCGTTTGCATAGCCCCCGGTTGATCTCATTGAGATCAACGGTTTTATGACATAATGCGGGCCCGTTGAGTGGGTCGATGTGTTATGCGATTTGGCATTCTTTACCCTTTGCCGTGGCATAACTCTGCACCTGGTGCTGCGTTTCAGCAGCACCAGCAGCTAGTTGTGCTGCCGCCTCTGTAACCCAATGGCGACGTAGCAAAGACACGTAGGAAGTTATTGAAAAAGAAAATCATAAGCATCTTGCTGTGAGAGCTTCTTGGGTATATATGCATTCGATGAAAGTAAAACTGTGCTTACGATCTCATCATCACTAGCAGCGTGTAAATAATCTCATAAATCTATGACAAAGAGTGGAGCACAACGAGAGCTCCAAAGCGCAAAGAGATCACAAAAACTGTCCACGACAGCATAGACATCAGGCATGATCCCAAGCTCCGGCAGGAGATCCCATGTGTGTGGTGTTGAAACGGTTCCCAAGTATGATCGTCCAGCCAGCGAAAGGCCGGGTGAAAATGTTGTCCGAACCCAAATAGACGACCGGCACTTGCCGGACCTTGTACAGGGTTTCAGATAGCCTTTCGCTCCTCCTTCGCGCATGGCGCATGGCCGCGGCATGTTGGGACCGCTTGTAGATGCGAATTCCGAAACAGGTTGAACCGGCTCGGTTCGACGATCTCGGTTTGTGTTGAAACACGCACCACAAGATATATGGAATCGCTTGTTGGCTGACACACCACAGCTGACCACCGCTGAACTTACCCGATCAGGAGCGGGAATTGGGGTGGAAGTTTTACTGTACGTGTACCGGGATGAAATGGAGAAGTTGATTAGTAAATGAAATCATTTCAAAAGCAAAAGCCTTTCCATACACCAGGCAAATCATGGTTTGGTGTTGTTGAAGCGCCGGGTAAGTAGGTCGACAACTTCCCGCATTGACGCATACACGGGGTGTATCAGTTTTCCATCCCTCAATGTGTGTCTACACCTTTCTCACACTCTCCCGTCGTTTTAATGGAGCACCAAACTAACTGCGCGCCTCTTTTGGTGGAGGATTAAGATGCGTTGATACTCCAACCCCCGGGGGTGCTCAACGTTAGACGATAGTTCCACCGGAAGAATGGACCGATGCGAAATAAATCAATCCGAGGGTCCCCATGCTCGTAGAGCTAAGCCGTTGTTAAGAAGGCATTGATCCGATTATGGTCCAGCTGGGTACGTTCGTGGAGGCGGGATGGCGTTTTGCTTCCTCTTGGGGCATGAAAATGGTGCACTATGCTTTATTTGAACGGCGTCGCTCTCCTAAAGCTGCCCCTGTAACGGGAGAGGGGAACGTTCTGTTTGAATGAATATGATCCATGAAAAAAGGCCTCAACGCTGTTGTTCTTGCGTGTGTGTGTGTGTGGGGTAGGTTCACCACGGTTTGTCCACCACGCAATGCTTCGCATACTTTGCATTCCAATCAGCGGCAACTCGCTCGGATCTGGAACTGGAATTAGCTGGAAAGCGTGTGCACGACGGTGGTGCGCCCGCATGTAATTTGATCGTTCGATTTATTCTCTTTTGTTTGTAGTGAATAACAGCTGCGCTGCTTTGTAGTTTCCAACCCTCGGAAAGGTACCGTTTTCAGTTCTATCTTGTCGTTGGTTTGTACGCTGCAAAACATGCGATCTGAGCATAAGTTGCATTCTTGGGAGGTTTGAATTTTGTTTTACATTATGTCACACTTCAAAATGTGCCTTATCACGTCACACAAATGATACCGAACAACCTATTATAGTCTGAAGAGAAACTACAATTTCGTTGTGTACGTTACGAACGTGCATGACCCCAACTAATACGAATGAATTCTCATTATTTTCCCTCATTTCACTGGTAAATCGGGAAGTTTCCTTCCATCCCCTTCTTTCATGTGGCGTAATGCGTGAAAATAGTCAATACATGATACACATGGGACGCGCTGTTAGTAACGCACACCGGTCGATTGACTACCGCGCAGTGACGCATACACAATACCGAAACATCGGGAATCAGACGGTGGTGTGTAGGGCACTGTTGCGAATTGGTTTGTAATCGAAAGTGCATTACCATCACAAACCCCCCTTGACGCAGTAAGTGGACACCTCGGTGAATGCATCGCACGTCCACCGGATCATCGTGGTCAGTAGTAGTAGCTCCACGATGGCGGTAGGAACATGTAATGCGTTACGTAGTGCAGACCTCCACGAAGAAAGCCGTGTCAACAGAGAATCGTATCGGTTTTGCTATTTTTTTTTCTATCTAACTCAAACACACACACGCTGTAATGAAGGACAACCTCACACGGATTTAATGATTGACTGGCGAGTCGTTTGAGTGCAGTTTTTGGGTGTGATGGTAACCGTCGAAATGTAACCCTGATCGCGCACCCTTCGACGGAGTGTTACACACGTATCGAAATGGGTGCGTTGAAGCGATATTTCGTGTAATCGTGTTCGGAAACTCCGGACGGTATGCTCCACAAAAGGTTGATTGATCGATCAATCCCGAACAATGTGATCGTTGTTGTGGACGGTGTGGAATGTGCGACAACAACTGGTCGACGAGAAATAAAAAACGAGGGATAGTCACGTTGAGTATCAGTTTTTATAGTGATGTAGTTGTAAGTTCAAGTATTACCCGGGTGTATGGTTGATACTCTCCCCGGGGGTGGGCTCTTTTGGGATTTGATCTAAAGGCCTTTCTTCGACTTTATATCCCCGTAGCTGGATAGTCAGTCCTGCGTACTGAGAGATAAGTTCGGATGGGACTTTGGAACCGATCCTGTCGTGTGAAGACCAGCGCCACTACCATATACACCACCGGACCTTGCCCTGCGATTACATATGGGAAATTTAAATTTAAAGCGTTCCGTTAAATGTCCCAAACCACACACCAGCGTTGATCTATTTCCCGTGGTAGTAACGCAAAACAAAACCCCATGAAGCGTTACTCATCCAATTCGCTACAGTCGGGGAGATCGTCCTGGGAAAAAAAACCACCGAAACGTTGTTTCCCTCGTCACGTCGAAACAAAACCAAACCACCATCTCGCCCGTAACGCCGTGGGTAGCTTAACATTTCCTAAGGTGTGGTATTGAACTTCCGAATTTCTGTAGGACGCTTCGTGTTCGGATGCTGTATGGGAATGACTAGGCAAACGATTCCGTTTCGTGCCTTTGAAGCTGTCTTTAAGATGAGTGTACGACATGCTCCCGCAGTCGTTTGTTTTTAGACGATTTCTTCAGGCTGCCTTAGTTTGACCTACACTTCTGGGACGCGTTCGATCTCTTGCTTTTTATTTTAGGGTAGATTTAAACTTTTTGTTTCTCTGTCCCCTCTATCCACGCATTTAAATTACTAGCTAGCTCTGCATTTGTGCGCGAGCATTTCGCATTCGTCGTGTGTTTGTGTGTCGATAGTTTTAATTGATTTCGTTGCGCAAGTTTGAACACATTATGCGCGCGCCGAACGAAGCTGAAGGCATTTCCCGTGCCCTGGCCGCTGTGAATGCCTCGTACGGGCCACGGTTCGGGAGCTGGTGCCGTATTCCAGTTCCACAGCTGGCAATGGTTGTTACTTTTTGTTGCATGTTGCATTAGTATAGAAGGGAAAGAAAACCGATAAAGGGGTCGTCGTGTTGGTTGGGAGAAGTTTTACCATGTGGACCTTGAGTTTAATTGATCGATTCGTGTTGATCGATCCCGGGTCATACGCTGTGGAAGTTTTTTTGTTTTTGTGTGTGCGCGGTGTCTAATGGTCTACGCTAATGCACATTAGTCGTAAACAACCGTCGTAAAACCACGGTCAAGAGCTAGTGTGGTTGTTTTAATTCGACGTAAAACATGCGGAAAATTAGCTCACCAGGTTTCTTCGTCGAGGTGTGGTAAGACAACAAATGTGGCCACCCTCCAAGGGTCGAAAAAACTCCAGGAGATGTCAAAGATTTTTACTCTATCTCGTCGACATAATTTGTGCTGTATCTTTTCCAACTATTTGTTGTTTTTTTTTTGCAGCTGCAAAATCTTTTCCCTTGACATCAGTAACTTCCAGGAGAATCTTTCATGAGCTCCATTAGGCGTCTGTCTCTCCAATGTTTACTACGATTGTGATGTTTTTTCACTATTTAACAATTGGTGCTATTATGTAGTTAAAGAAGATTTTTAATTGTCTCTTCTAGATAGCTTGTTTTCTCTTGAGTTTTCTAACAAACGAGGTAAGCTCTATCGTTACAGCGCTGGTCCGAGGCAAGTCCCTAAGGTGTGTATGCTACTGTGTAATGCAATCAGCCGCCTGCTCGTTCGTTCGATGCCTGCAGCTATAGCTGCATACTAAACCGCCTAATCGCTTTCAGCTTCCTGCCTTGGTGTTGCCCGGTTGCTTTTCAATAGTTCCACCGTGCCGTGCGTGCATTCAAACGGCAATCATACAATGCTGAGCCGAGGTTTCAATTATTATTCATCGGCTTATTTAAACTGCCACCGCCAGATGGGGCTGATCGGGCTCGGTGTGACGCCCGTGCACGGCGCGGGATGGAAAGACCTTGTCGCCATTGCCATTGCGTCGTCTAGCCAGGAATGAAGAAAATATCTTCAGCGAATGCCGAAGGACGGGCCGAGATTGGGTTTAGAATTGAATTATTCAAATTTCAACGTAGGATGCGTAGGAGTGCAGTGCCGCCGAGCGTGTGCCCCGGGCCGTGTGGCATAAGCAAAGGGATGGAATGAAAAATTTATACACATAAACTACAAGCTGTGCAGGTGTTGTTTTAGGCGGCACGGATTCGAAGGCGGCAGGTTGTGTTTAAATTCCAGATCAAAATCATGGCCAAGCTGCTGTTGCGGTTGTTTTTGTTGCGCAAGGAAAGGAATGTTCTAACCAGGAAAAACCTTCTTCTCGAATGGGATTAATGTAAATGTCTTCGTTTGTCGGAAAAGTTTGATGTCTTTAGAGGAGTCTCTGAAGAATGAACAACGTTACCTCTATACAGGTTATAATTAAAACAAGGAAGAAAGTTTTGTGGTTGAAACATTTTTTTTTTTAAGTTACAAAAAAGCCAAAGAGTAGCAACATTTATAATGTTACAAAGACATTGTTGTGATCTTTACATCTTTCTCATCTCATAACAGTGTGATCAACCGGGCGCAACATTTCAAAGCCACCGGGTGCTTTAACCCAACCATATTACCCAACGATTTGCTAATGAGATGCGACTTCAGGTTAGGACGTCCAACGGTTACTTCCTACGCTAGGCCTACCGTCTGCTTTATCTCGCTTCCCGAGCTAAAACTCATCCGCTATGCTAAGCTGCCTGTTGACAATGCTTCATTAGCCAGCCTGGATTGTTGTGGATAGTGGACGATGGTTTGGTTTCCCTCCCGTTTCGGACAGTGTGGCCAACATGGCTAGTCGCTCGGTTTTTTCGTGCGTTTATCTAACGTAGGGTTCATCCGCGGGTGTTTGGATCTGCGTTTCGTAACGGTGTCGTTTTGTTTTCGCCATTTGTCACCCGTGTCCCCCGTCAAAGGCGTTAATCTGTTTTCCTTGTGCAACAGTAAGGTGCCCCCAACGAGTCAGGTGCTGCGAGCATTTGCTGAAAAGGTTTCGCGCCCTTCGTGGAAGGTTACGGCGATTAGCCTTGTACAGATGGGGGAGGGGGGAACAAACGCGCCAAACAAAACCTTGGTTGAGAAGCATTCGGGTGGAAATGTTGTTGCTGGTGTAAATGAAAATATTATTACACGACAAGAAAAGGTGTGTGATTGTAATAATACACCGCGTATCGTGGGAAGAATCAAGATATTACTATTTACTAGGACAATATGTGTTGTTAATGTCGTGGAATTGATGGAATTTTAAGATATTTCAGCTTTAAATTTAGTTTTCATTCATGCAACGTAACATACTCTTTGCATTATATTTTTCTGAGTTAAATTTTGTTCATAAAAACTTTGCTTGTCTATTTATCCTCATCCTACCGACGTCTTACGACTTGCCGACCGTAGCATTAATTGGATTAGTAAGCATTTTAGTCAAGCGAGAACATTTTCTTCGCTCCGAAATGCTCCGTTTCACAAATACGATCGATAATACGCACAAATGAAACGTTTATGGTCTTGCTGCGAGAGGTTAAACAGACGATTAACCTACGCCCTAGCTTCGTCGCGTTGAAGAAATTCCGCTAAACCACCGTGTCAGCCAAAAGGTTAAGTTTTAGTGATGGAGATCTAAGCCGCGGACGGTCCTTCAAACACAAACCCGTGATGGATATTGATCCGCGAGTTTCTTTTTTTGTCAAACGGCAGCATTTTATGGTTCGTTAAAATAATGTGACTGTCCTTGGAATGAAGAAGTAAGTGAGTAATTGGCTCAACATTTACCACCGTCCTTAATGAACAAGAGAATGTGTTGTTGTTTTTTTGGTTGAGGAATTGCAACATTAAACTAAGGATTATTATTTTTCCACACCAATTTGACTAAAACCATGAAAGTTACTGTGTTAAAATTTCTAAATATTATGAACTAGTTTAGTTCGCCCACATTAATGACTTCACAATTCGATATGGGTTTTAAATAGGTTGAACAACTGTTGCATCGTTAGCCATGTGACACCAAATCGGCAGCTGAAGTTAACCAAAAATAGCTTAGTAATTGAGAGACCGTGTTCTGTTTCATAAAAAAAAAACAGAGACTCACCATTCAGTCCGCGTGCAATTCAAGCAATGTTTTTTATTGATTGCTTTGTACACCAATTTAGAATGTAATTTAATAGCAATGTTAATAATTGTAATTATAAAGCATTTACTGATGGAATCCCGTGCTGGAGATGACGTAGTTCGAGTTTTTTAGATCTGTTCTTCGAACGGGTACTCGAATGAGCACAGATATGTGCATTACATAGCGATAATTTAATTAAAGATCTCGGTAATGCCCTTTTTCCCTCCGGTGTTATGCTCGAACATAATTCCTGCGTGCCATTCGATTTCAACCACCAAATGCCAAACACGGTCTCTAACGATTGGTTAGCAATCGTAAAGTTTACCGTTTCGCATATGTGCGATCGTGGTCCGTATGGTTAAGTAAGAATTTTATGACGTTAGAAGTGTGTAGCACAGCATAAGCGTGTCGGCCTAATGTAACGCTTATGCCTACAGGTGCGTTACGCATACCGCTCTTACGTGTTACGGATAGGGAAAGAAAGATATAGGAAATAAAATCACCTTAAGCTATCGTAAACTGATGCTTTCTTTATCGGAATGATCTAAATGTGCGTTTAATAACAGTATGCACAATAATCAAACCGGACTGTTACGAAATTAGGCACACTTTCTTGCGGCATCACTTTTTCGGCCGGTTGATGGTGATGATGATGATTATGATGTGAATCCATATTAGCAATGCAAAACCGTTGGTATGTTGCAAATATTTTTACGATCGATATAAAACCACCATTTGATTTGATGGTTTGCGCTATAATTATGCTTGTTTACATTTCGAATCATCGTGCGGGCAGTGTGTAAAAGGTAAACATGTATTAAGTATGTAGCAAAATAATGTTCGAAGCATATAGCACACAGCGTGCGCCGTGCGTGGAAGTGTACGCTTTAATAAAACCAAACATTCCATTGGTGAATTATGTGGTTTTTTCTGCTGTTTTTGGTGTTTGTTTTTAGCGTTTTATTCGCGCTGCGGGCCTCCGTTTGGGTCGGTGAGTCTGCTGTGAGATGCATTAGCGAACTCTGGTTGCATGTTTCGGTTTTATGCTGCGGTAATTGATTTATATCGTGTAAAGCATGTGGTATGATAACACGAAGAGATTAAAAGGCAACAGACATTGGAGGAGAAAAGCAAACTGTGGGAAAATTCATGCTGCTTCGTTTGATTGATTGTTTTTTTGATTGAGCAAAACACGGAGTGATAGAAGTTGTTTAATATGAAAAATTCATGTACCACGGTGAAGATTGGAAAATTTGACTCAATCGAACTAAAGATAAAAATATCCAATTTTTTTATTGTGTAATGCTATAATTTCAATAGATCAATCAAGATTCGTGTTCAATCATTTGTTTATGGTTGTTCAAAAGTGGATCAAAATTAATTAAATTAAATCGACCCGCTAAATATGTGCTCATGTCAGCTAATGTTTTGTTCAAATTAAATTACACACTTCATTACGATCGAAACGTATATGCACGATCGTGGAGAATGCTGTTAAGTAATCCTTTCTTGATCATTAGCTACATACCGAACATTATCTCGCCTATTTAGAAGCACCGCCAGCATGATGATACCTTGCCTCAGTGTGATCGTACCCTAATTTACGCTAATGATCGTGTGTTTGTATGCAAAATTCGCAACGTTTTTGGTCGCTAACGGATATGCGCTGCGATCGTTCGCAAACCAATCAACTATGCAGATAGCGCACACCCCGACACTCCATGACATAACGCTAGCCGCACCAACATTAAAGTGAAATCACGTGGAAAGACGTTGGGCGAGTTGGTAGTTGGTCATCTGCAGCAAACAAAAACACAAAAGTTCGCACAGCCATTTTTCGTGTGATTTTAAGATGCATTTAGTGCAAACTTCGTGTTTCTTTTCCGCGTACACTGCAATCAGAAATTCATAACATAAACCGCCAAGTGAGTTGAATGGGTTCCAGGGCTTGAATGATGATGTATCCAGCAGGAGAAGGAGTTGGGTTGACAGAGATTTAGTGCAAATAAATTAAAAGCACGGGTCTGTAGAATAATAATAAAAGAAAGGGGAAGTACAAAGCATCGCTGGACGTGAGTTGTCAACCGAGCGAAAGACAAGTGGCACGCGCCACATCTCCCCAGAACGGGGGGAGGGTCATCAATCGGGGACTGAATGGGAGTTTGCGCAATCGCGACAAGAGCGTGCAATGCGTCCGTGACTTTCGTCTTTCATTCCGAATCCGGTGTTATTTAATTTAGCTAATCTAAGCGTTCGAGCACGAAACGATAAAAAATGGTGTGAAAACGCCAATCAATCTGCGGCCACTTTCAGTTTCTTAGTTTGTTTTTACTTGTTGATATTAAAAATCACATGAAGTTGCTTTAGGTTTAGGTAAACAATTTGTGCTAATTTTAATCGTTTCTAAGATTCCACTCAACTGGACATCCTTTTTTCCTTTTCTTTTCTGTTTAGATTCACCCTTATTCGATCACCTCAGTCACGACGTAAAGGTTCCACGTCCACCCTTCCCAAAGTCATGGACTAGGGGCCACTTTTGGACGGAAGCATACAGGGCGTGGAATCATTCTTATGAGTCGAGCAGTCCCGTTATTCACACCTCTCACGCTACGAATCATCTGTCGGTAAGTGTGGTTGGAAACGTTTATGCACAACAGAACTTAGCGGTGGATTGGTTGAAACGGAAATGGAATGTTTATTGTTCGAAACGATCGAACTAGAGAGATTGATTATTTTTCGCTTAATTTCATCATGACGACGGTGAGTGAAGTCAATTATGTTAATATTGGACCTGTTGGTTGGTGCCGCATGAAGCACCAACCATCTATGACGCTGATAGAATCGATAATACTTTAATTATTAATTACATTGTCGTGCACCTTAAATTGTACTAGCCTTTTTTTCCATTCGTTTGCGTCATAAATGTGTACGCTTAACTGTAATTTTCGTTACGTGTTTATTGTCGATTGAAACCAAAAAAAAAGAAATGCTTCAATCATCAATTCGATTAAAAAAATGCTTACCCATCGTTCTGCCTACTGCGATCACTGTAGAATACTGAATCGTTTGCGGTTGATTGACTTAATCGTTTGTGTTTTTTTTTTGTTGCTTCGTTGTCCTTTCCAACCACAACAAATACAATACACGAGCACGCACATAATCACATAAGGTAGCGTATTTTTTCCATCGTTTCCTTTTGTGGGTTTTCGGTGGTTATCGATGATTGAAGTTCCGCTGTTTGTTTCCCTTTTTTGGATTGGATTCCGCGGTTGCCGCAGAGCCCGTTCAGCTGTGAATCGAATGCCGTCAGCATTATCACAAATGGGTTGTAGAATTAAAAACACACAACCATTAAAGAGAGAGAGAGAGAAAGCGATGAGAGAGATTTCGAATAGAATGCACTGACTGGTTGAATCGGGTTCGTCGCTTGTCGCCACGCAGCATTGAAGTCTTTCGTTTTGGATAACTGTACTTGGGCGTTCGTTGTGCCGACGGTTGCCGTGTTCTAGTTGTGCTGCGTTGAAATAGGAGATGGTTCAAAACAAATCGAATCGAGGGGTTGGATTACATTATTTCCCTTGGGGAAAAAAAAACATTGATGGGAAAGGATTTATTCAGTGCGTTTGCCAGGGCTTGTTGTTACTTTTGCACGAGTTGCATGATGGAATCAATCTATATTTGGTGCTGGGATGACATGGAATTGCAATAAAACAATTCTCGCACCTAGCCCCCGGTTGATCGGTCATCGAATCGGATCTGCCGAGAACGTGTGGCAGTTCCGCATGTTTACGTTGGCGGCAACGGCGCTAGCAGAAATCAGCCAGGCGAATCCGGTGCAAGGGTTTCTGCGGTGACGCTGAAGAAGGTTCGCAATGGTTGAGCAGCACCGGCAGCGGTGGCAGCTGTGTGTGAGGTAATGTTCGAACGTGTTTGAATTATGTAAATCGAAGTGTGTAGAGTGGCGCCGGAAAATTATCGGGTCGCTTCGATTGGTGCCTGATGTGCGTAGTTATGGGCGTACACCAGTGCCATATAACGGTTGGTGGACCAGTTCAATTAAGGTGTCTCGAAGCTCGAAGCACCAGTGGATATGTTTATGCGTTAAATAAGACCTTATGGCGATATCGGTACACTTTTCAACTCTGCTCGGGGAAGGAAAATCAATTAAAATATATGTTTAAATATGTTAGAGCACTCAATGAAATTTGGATCCAAAGTTTTCAACAATAACAACAAAATTCCAATAAAACTTTCGTCTAAACGCTGCGTGCACTTCGCAACCACCGAGCATGAACCAGCAATGTGGTTAAAGCATTGTAAAAGTAGCTGCTTAAATCACTCCAACGAATGTTGGGACCTCTTTGTCGATATCTTGGGCGGAACGAATCAAAGCAAATAGAGGCATAGAATTTCTCCCTTGTGTACACCCTTGTGTCCCCCAACGCGTGGAGAAAAAAAAACAATACAAAGCCAAGGCACATCTAGCGAACAATCGCATGCATAAGATGGGCCCTCATACCATCCAAGTTCAATGCTCCGCTCTTGGAGATCGCTTCGCATTACCGGAGGGACGGAGGGTAGTGTGGTGTGCACTGTTAACAATGCACTTAACAGTTGCGCCAGGCTTTTGCGATCTCGCGATCGACACATCGACCATCCCTCACCAAATGACACACGGTTTGCGAGATTCGTTCGTTTTGTGAAGCATTTTTTAAATCACAAACACATACACACACATGCATACCTGCGGACACATCAAAGATTTCCTGTACACTTTGGGGCCATTTTTCCGCTACTCGATCGTTGTAGTGGCGGCAACGCCGCGAAGCAGTGGGATTCCACACGCTTGCTTTACATTAAATGTTTGATCGGCATTTTTCAACCCGATTAGAGGAAAGTGAAAATTGAGCAGATATTTTCAATTCGATTTGCGTCGTTACGCGACGCGCCTCCATTCCTTTCCGATGGTTGCAAGATGGGTTTTTTTTTCTCTTGTGAGATGATGGGAGGGATGGCTGTTGGGGATCGCGTAATTTTATGCTTTCAGTTTCGATCGTTTTCAATGTCTCTTTTTTTTTTTGATGGTGGATTTAAATTGTTACACTTACTTCCAGGGAGACGCCAGCAGATGGAGAGTTTTCACCCCCAGTTCATTTTCTTCCGTTTTAGCCAAATTTTAAGACCAGGCGGGCGCCGGCAAACCTCAAGCAGGAAGGAAACAACACTCGAGGTGCACCAATCCGGTTAGGATTCATTTTTGGGTGATCGAATTGAAAGCATAGGAGACTACCTTTCCTGGTGCTTTCCATGGGAATTAGTAACGTTTGCTTCGGTTTTTCCTATTCGACTGGCATCCGACTGGTGCGGTGGGAAGGGTTTAAGTAGCGGACACACCCTGGGCGAGGGACAAATCAATTCCGGTAACACTCCGGTAACCGATCATCAAACCCTCACTGTTGTTCTCACGAAGCTATTGCTTGTTGGTGAGTTGGGAAGTGGGTTGATGCGATGTTTAAAAACGTATTATGTGAAATGGAGATCCGGTGTTTGCATTTCGTTTTTTTTAAGCTTCGATTCCGCCGTCCAATGCCATTATTTTGACAGTCTCCAATGGTCAAAACCTTCAAAATTTCGTTACGTTTCATTCAGCTGCATTAAAGCCTGCAAATAAATGCTTTTGGCAGGTCTTTAGTCTTGTGCTCTCATGTAGGCACTGTAAATAAAATAAATGACTTACCTTAAAAATACCGTTGATAAAACGACGCAGCAGCAAAGCGAATGACAACAACTAAACACTTTCTTCAGCCGTCCCGTTTCGGGCGTTAAGCTTATCCGCCCTGATCTGACCCAGGTTGTACGCTAGTCAGCATGTCATCAGTTAAACGGGACGCATCATCACAATGGTAATCATATTCACAGTGTAACGGTGGTAAACATTCTCGAAAATGTACACAACGAATACAATTGAGAGCGGGTTTCGGTTGGGAAGATGGAAGAAAAGTCTTGTCTGTTCTTTTATTTCATCTATTTTTTATCTCGTTGCCGTTTGTTTTATTGGATGCCTTGTTTTATATGGTGATAACTTAAACTGAGACTCTTTTTTATTAAACACATTTAAACTGTAGTTTAATAATTGGAAAATGGTGTTAAAAAGTCAATTTCTTTGCATATTTCTTTTGCAAATCTGAAGTAATTCAGCTGTTATGACATTCGCAACCTCTTTCCTGTTTTTTTACACAAACAATGGTTGTGTCCTACACTACTTAGGGCGTATGTTTTCCTCTTCATTGGATTAAATGCATTTGTTTATCCTCTACCCAACTTGACATGCTTGCCTCTACATGTTTTGCTCGCATCTTGCCTTGCGATCAGACGGTGCTCCAGTTGAATTAACCAAGAAATAAAATTAAACAGCTCATTGTCTGGTACCGAATAAAAAACAAGCAGACCAACAATGGTGTCCAAACTTTACGCCTGAACGGCGTTGCAACACACAACGCGATAAATAGGAGCGAAAAAAGCTTAAATGTTTATAATGATTCGGGACGGGGCAAACTGGTACCGTGCGTGAGTTTGCAAATTCGTTACGGGGCTAGATGACGGAAGTGACATTTGAACTTGCAGAATATTGAGCACATGATCGTCATCATTCAAAATCTAATCGTTCAATTATTAATGGCGCGACCACCGTCTTTTGGTGCTTATGTCCTTCTTCGTACTTTAAAGATTGACAGACGGCAATTCAATGTAGCGTGGCATTGTCTAACCGAATTTTGAGAGGTGATATAGATCAATAAAGTCAACCTTCAACTTAAAGTGATTATTCTCTGAACGTACGGGCCTAACACATGTAGCTGTTAATATTCAAATTAAAAGAACAAGCAAACGTGGAGCATTTTTGGGGGAATTTGTCTAACCGAACGGGTCAAATACAACATAAAATGTCATGAGCTTCTTGAGGTCCTGAGATGTCCTAAAGCAGGAAGAGTTTTATTTTAGTGTATTGGGAACAACTACATTAATTTGACGTTATATTAGACACATCTTAAAATCCTATTCTTAATCTTAACATCTAACAACTTAGAATAAAACTGAATTGGAACAAATTATTTGCAGTGCCGAAGAAAGAATTTAGAATTTCAGGATTGTCTCAATCTATTTCAGGGATTAAATCGCATAAAGAAAGTGGATTTTGATCTGTTTTTGCTCGCGTATGAGAGTGATGTGAATGTCCGCAATGCATTGCATCGTGATTTATTTCTTTTTTGCGATAGAATAATGGTTGTTATATCTCAGCGCTAATGGATATAAAATAAAATCCTGCAGATTATCAAACTCCAATAAAGAGTTACCCAACGCACGCGTAATACATGCCCGGTACGCCATCAAGACAGCTCCTCAATAAAAGTAACGTTACTGTGCAATAAACATAACTTTAACAGTGATTACAATTCCATCTGCTGTAAGGCATCTGGCAAGGGAATTAAATAACGCCGAGCACACTGGAGGGAGGCGGGAGTTTGGCCACACGATCACCCCCAGGGTAAAACCGTACAAAACGGATGCACAAAAGGCATAAAAATAGCGCAAATAAAACCATGCATTGCTTTGTTTTGTGCTGCTCATGTCGGGCAAAAAATAAAAGCAAAAGTATAATACGAAGTAAAAGTCAGAAATAGCGCAAGTGTTGAAACTCTGTTTTCCCACATTCCGCTCCATAGTAAAATTGCTTGCAAACAAAGAGGTAAAAATGAGGTAAAGTTAACCGCGGTCTATCGAGCGGCCCTTTACAGGTAGTGGCCGCGAGTCCACATTCTTACCGACGAATTAAACAGCTGCTATGCCGCCTGGAATCGGAAGAAAATGATGTGCGTACAACATCGTTTATCGTTTAAATTAGAGCGAAATTAAAAGCGAACACAATGCAATTCTTCACATTTTGACGCACGCTCACAAGAACACACAGGGATCGATAAACCTTTTCCGACGCATTCAAGAGATGATCGACATTTTATAGTGTGCGTGTGTGTATGCTGTGGGGCTTGCGGCCATTTATACCGTTTGTCGATCGGGTGTTTTCACTTTCATCCTATAACGCACGATCCCAGATGCGATCCGGACGTGAAATAACGATCAAACCCCGAACCCGCCATTTTCGAGATCCGGTCGACTTCTCGTCGCTTCTCCAGCGGCGGTGCATCCTCACGTAATTTGCACCGGGTGCGGTTTGTCTTAATAATTTTAACATGATGAGTGATACCTCCGACACTCGCCGGATAGCGGTGCGCTGTTGGTTGCGTCATAATTTCTCTTTAATTGTTCCTCACCAACGTTCGAACGCCAATGGACGCGATCGAGCGCCGGGTAAATAGAAGCCGCCGCGGTTTTCGTGGTCGTTTCCGGAAGGTGCTCGAATATTTTCATTTTAGAAACTGGCCTTTGTTTTATTTGTTTCTTGTTTTTTACGACGCAAACACACGCGCGCTCGTGCACTTACTCCACCCCGTTCGACATTTGGACCCGTGACAGACCGGTGTTAGCGTTTTGCCTTGACTCATCGGCTACAGCTTCTCTTCGAGCGGGCGAGCGAGGGAAAGAATCACCGGATGGGATTGGTGAAGGTTTGGTTTTTGTCGTCACAACTTAATTCAAACAAGTGTTTCCAAATCCCACTCCGAAACTCTTGCCGCTAAATGACAAGAAAGTCACACTGCGATAAAGGTAGAGCTGGAGGTAGCTGGCATCGGTGGTTTGATGTATGAGAACGTCACGTCATGGGTGAGGGTAGCTTTTCCTGTTTCAAAGGTGGACATTTTTCCGGCCCCGCCAATTTGCCCTTTCCGCAATGTGCAGATCTAATTTTGGACGTGGTTGATTAATTTAATTTACGGACAGCTTTGTTTTCGACACTGTTTCCCGTTTTTTTTTTGTTTTTTGGTTGACGACTTTTCCAATCTTTCACCGGATGCTGGGTTCAGCGACAAACACACACAGAAAGTCAAAAAGCAGCAAAGAAAAATAGAAGAAGCAACAACAACAAAAAGCTCGAAACAACAACTTGCTGTAATGGGAAAGCACTGATTTGGTTTGACCGTTGATATTGCTTTTCTTTTGTTGCGCACTGCGAAACAACAGAAGGAGGAAATAAGACGAAATTAAATAAAACCATAAATTAGCTACCTACCCCGCATCGCATTTTGATTCTAGCGAGTACTTGTTGCGTTGATTTTTTTCTTTTTCGTTGTGTTTTGTTTACTTAATCAAGCAAACAATAAAAATCATGCGACAGCGAATGCGCAACTCGATGACGCGGTGTGCGGTTCGCCTCCGCCGGTGCATTGAAGTCTAATGTGAGGGCAGTGGAAAAGAAAAGAAATCATATTTTCTCGCTTCATATCATCAATCAGTGGTGTTTGTTACGTTGACAAGTCTAGCACTGAGGTGCCATTAAAGAGCGAAATTGTTGTCTTTACGGCTGAAACAACTGGAGATCACCGTGTCGCGTTTGGCCGACGGTGCATGATGGAGTCGGAATTTCTTCACTCCCTTCCTTATGTCATAATGATTATTTTTTAAGCGACGAACCTGAACGACTCGAATCGAATAGTCGAAAAAAGGCTGCAATTTGTTCTTTGTGGTTTGTGTAGAGTGTAGGCACGAAATCAACCAACCGTCCCGTGCATTCGAAGCGATCGTTTTGGGAACATAAACGATCTCATTTATCATTGTTGCAGTGGTTGGCGAAAGGTAGAAAAAAAGCCACAGCCAAGACGAAAATCTTTTGCTGCCGCTGAAACGCATTTGCCTGTCGTGTCTGCATCCCGTTTGGTACGATCGATCGCAGCTGATTGTAAAGCAACAAATAAAAAAATCATCGTGCACCGCGTGGAAAATGGGCCATCGCCACCGGTACAAGAACGGAATTCTGTGATATTGCTTTTCCCTTGTAGCGCTAATCGGCGTCCGTCTATCTCTGACAAACGTAATAAATCGACTATCGACTTACGATCGCGCAACAGTAACGGAACGGTTCGGGAATGTGGAGTTCTGTCTGAAAATGGTCTCCTCAGCTCGCTTTTCTTGGTCGATGCATGTTTAGAAATCGGCAGGAAGTGGCAAGATCTTTCAGGAAAAGAGCGGTTGAAGAGAAATAATAAATTGGGAAAAGCGATTGCCTATCTCACATTCTTCCAAAAACTAGAAATTTCGAAGATAACTGTGTCTTTTTCTTATTGTTTATTGGCACAATTTTTTTATTTGATCGAATGGGATTTTGGACCGGTCCTGTCGTGTGGAGATCTACACAATACACAACCGAACCGTCGTCGAGCCGAAAATTGTGTATATTAAATTAAAATAAAACTAGTTCTAATCAAAACTATTGCACAAATTCTGTTATATCTATTAACTGTGTTTTCCGCTAATCCGACCTCAACGGAGTCTCTTCAAAGATGTATTAACCTCATTCCTTTTTATGTTGTAATTTGAGCTGAGAAATCTTTAATTCAATTAATAGCTAAACTTATGTGTCTGTATGTACAAGAATAATTTATAATATTTTCAGAATAATTTTAAAAATCAAGAAGCTCCTATAGCCGCAATCATTAAAATAAAGAAATGTTCATTTGCGTGTCATTGCTTCTCCATTCGGGAAAACTTTCTCGACTGTTCATCCCTTACAGCTTTTGTTTCCCAAAGACCGAAAGCCCGAAATGATATGCGTTGATTACGATTGTAAACGAAAAGGACCAAAAGGCACGCGATATCGCGGCAGGTGAGAGGATGGAAACCAAAGTTTCTCTCCCGCTTGCCAACAGAGAAAGTGACATAAAAATGGTGAAAAAGCCGAACCGCGCGCGCGTATTTAAAAGCATATGTGTATGCATATTCTTTCCTTTTCTTGTTTCTTCGTGCCGTAATTTAACGTGATATCTTGCGCCTATTTTAGCAATCATTTACGCCACACTCTTGTGGGCTGCCCGTGTTGACACGATTGCGAATGTTTTTGATGTATGCAAAAAAACCAGCGACGTCATTACGCCTGGGCAGAGTTCGCAGCCCCCTCTCATTATTTGGCAATTTGCGGCGCTGCGTTATGTGCGTGCGTTGCCAGTTTCGCTCTCGTCGATGGTGTTCCGACCGCCACCGCCAAAAGTGCATTGAAACTTGCAGTTTACTGGCGCGACCGGCACCGTCGGAGGGTTGCATGTTTGCTCTGTGCCGCAATTTGCCGTGGCATCAATCGAATGGGAAAATCCGGAGCATCGGTACAGATTGCCACCGATTGGAAAGAGCAAGTGAAAAAAAAAGAGAACACGTGTTTGTGTTTCTTGTACTATTGCCCTGGATTTCGTTTATCAAAATAATTAACCCGAACCCCCCTCCGCTCGAAGATCGCTAACGGCAGGTGAAATGTGAGCTCTGAGTTTTCCCTTTTTGGGGTTTGAATGGTGAATGAGATACACGAGTTCAAAGCTGCTCTATTTCATATTGAGGAAATAGTTTTATCGCAGAATTGATTGTGTGTTTTGTCGAAAATAGTTGTACTACTTGGAAAAGATATATAATTACAATTTTAAATTCTATACGAAGATTTACAGGAAATTAAGTGGATTTTTTGCCATTATGTTATCGATGGCACCACAGACATTTTGATAATAATTTACACAACCACACCAAAACAGCTCCCATAACTATCCAGCGATATCATTGGAACAGTCCCTTTATAGAGTCTTCAACCATTAATCATTATCGGGTGGCGTTGAATGCTTCGAATGACTATGCTGAAAATCATCCACCCGATCGTGCGACAACCGGTAATGGAGTGAACTTATTTCTGCCTTGCCTTTGCCAGTTTTTAAGGCCAACCCTTTTGGATGTGCTGACGCTGCACTTACAACCTGCTGACAATTGAACTGGGTCAGTGTTTTGGCCCTGCCCGGCCCCGGCTACCTTGGTGCGGTGCAATGACACAGACACTTCCACACCTGCCGGTTGAAACTGTACTGCTGGAAGTGGAAAGTGCAACGAGCGGAAGAGAGACCTTGCTTCGATTGAGCATCCCTTTAATGGATCGGAAGTTCGGTGGTCGGAACAGTGAAGCTTAACGAGATTTATTTTATTCGAGTGCGGTGCCCGTTTTCCCTGCTAGCATACGTGTTAATGGAAGTAAAGTTAGTCTTGCGAGGAAGATCTTAATAACGCCAACACTCGGATCTAGATTAATGGTCTAGCGTGCGTCATTCGTCAACACGGCAGGATGTAAATGGAAACATTAACACGCAACGAAAAAGCCCCCCGTTTGCTGCGAAGCAAGCGTCCAAAAACAAAAACCGCGTGTTAAAATCGTGGGACGACAGTGAAAGTAAGCCATCAATTTGTCTAATTGATCCACCGGCAGGAGCCCCAACCGAGTAATTGAGTTTTTCCCGTGACACACTGTTACAGCGCCTCGTGGTGAGGGCCTCCGTGGTGTCGGGGAAGCACCTTCGGCTGAGACTGAGTAATTCCATTCGGAAATTGAATCAATCAACCATCATCAACTTGGAGTGGCTGAGTGCTGTGCTTGAGTGGCTGAAACACGTCAAGAGGGCCAATACGTGGAGCGGTTGGATCGCGTGGAGAGCGGCTGTGTGCAGAGAACTGTCACCGAGTGACAGATAATCGGTCGATTGACAGTCCCACGTGCAACCGCCGTCACAACGGAAGCCGCCTTTCAATGCTTCGACGAATCTCGGGTGGCGATCGCGGTGTCTGTCGCGGAAGCTGGTAAGGAATCGGTAGTTTCAATCATGCGCAAAAAACAGAAGCATTAAATTAAACTGCATGAGGGAACTTGCAATGATTGCACTCATCATTTCAATCACAACTGCCTCCGTTGGAATGGTGTCGTCGATCGGATTTTCATACACAGAAAACAAAGAGAAATCATGCGGAGCTTTTGTGTGTGGAGTTAATTTAAAACTGCTTGATTGCGTTCAGGGGGATCTTCAACATGTTCGCCGGTATTGCTGACAATTTTCATCCGCCTGTTCTTCAACACGGCGGCCTTGGTGGTGGTGGTCATTTTTTAGTCCACTGTGTGATGACCGGTTTGGGTGTGAATAAAATATAACTTCCCTGTAGCTTTCCTTCGATCTACGGTCCTGTTCGCATTGAATTACACTTTCACCCTTCTGCGATCAATGGGCTGAGCCCCTCTCCTCAACGTGGCTTGCCAACGCCCGACAAATGTGTGTGAGAGATCGTCCAGCCGGTTTCTATCGAAACACACTCGATTCTAGCCAGCTAGGCAACGCTGACCCGAATCATCCAGAGTGACACTTCCCTTTTTACAGCACAGAGTGTGAAAGTAACGAACCTTTTCCCTCGCATAAGTCGAAACGATGCGGCGTGTGTGCAAGCGCAGGTTCGCATAACCGCACGCGCCTTGTTAACCTAAATTATTATGCAAAACATCCTCTACCCAATGCCCATCATCATCATCATCACCATCACCATCTCCGACGCGTTGTTTGCTACGGACTATACATTCTCAGAGGATGCTGCACACATGCCTGGACGAGTGGTTGGCGACTGTGTGTGGAAAGGGTGGAATTTCTTCTGCTTCACACAACAGTCCCGAGGTGTTTGGTGATGTTGCCACACGTTCACTTTTACTGATGCATCCACCGACTGTTTTCATGCTTCTCGATACCTTAGATGCCAGTGTCCATACAGTTCGACGTTCAGTAATCGTGGAGGTTGAGGTTAGCTTTGGCAGTTATGTTTGCGAGTGAAAAAATGTTGTTGTGCTGGAAACAAAACGAAAGGTTTATGGAAATGTTGAGCATCGATTTTCAGTATTCTGTTTTGTTTATCACTATTCGATCATGTCATGGGTTGTCCCTCATATTCCTAAAATACATGGAGAAGATCTCCAATACTTTTGGACACGTCTTGTCTCAAATGCTATCTCACTTAAGACATCTTTGGCCATTGATGTATTTTTAAATGAAATAACTAATAACAGGACCATATCTAAATATGGAGAAAAGGTCTCTTCTTTGAGTTTAACACGCTCACTTGACTTCTGGTAAATTTTAAATTTTTGAATATAAATCAGACATAACTGAAGGAACATGTCGAGCGCTGCAACTTGGATTCTCAGGTGGTTGTTAAGATGCGCGTGAACACGACTCGAGCAGATCATCACAGTCCGTACATTAATCTTTCCTAGTCAGTGATCTGACCTATCGTAAATTGGCGATTCGTTTAGTACCACACTCTTGCTCAATTTGATGGGTATCATGTGGTTCTTTGCATCCTTCGAATATTTACCGGCAAATTCCAGTTGTGCATAGATTTCGGACATGTTCGTATACCTTCCCCACCGTCGTGAGAGATTGCACCGAAGCAACCACACCGCAAGTTCTCCATCGTGTGCATCGCGTGTGGAATTGAATTTCGCCCATCGATCGACCATTCGAGACGCTCAAATCGCAGTTGGTAGAAGGTCCGCGTATGAGTGTATGAGTGTGTGTGTGTGTGTGTGTGTGTTAGGTGGAATGGAAGGGCACACAAAAAACCATTAACCTAAATTGTCTCCAACTTTGTCGAGATTTCTCATCTCGTACCGGCGCGTTCGCTTGCCGGTCGCGTCCCGTCTCATGCCGTCGATTGGTGCGCGAGTCGCACCCGCGCTCTGTAATCTTTTCCGATCGCAAGTGCTGCGGGTGGACCCTTTTCGGTTCGGCGGACCGGGAAGGTATTATTTGTACCCGTGCAACAAACAACCGTCCGCGTTTTCTGCTGCGCAAAAAAAAACTTGCTCTCCAATTTGCTGTGGCCCCTTTTTTTCTGCGCACCGGCACCGCCGGTACATGGCAGAGAAGCACAGGTGCACCCGAAGCATCCCACCTGATATGCCATTCCCTAACTCCCGTGTAGGGGTTCGCGTATGATTCGCATGAAAAATACATTTCGGAAGACATACGAGCATACGTTGGATGTGCCTCCGACCGCTGATCATATGTTTGCCGTGCTCTACTCTGCGCGAGATCTTTTGCTCGGGATGACTTTAACATCTTGCGCACGCGCGTATGCTCCCGTATGTGCGCGGGTGACCAACAGCCGTAGCAGAGATGATCTAAGACAATCTAAGGAACGGTTGCCTCTTACTCGGTTCATTAGTAGCCGTTTTCAGCGATGCAATTTCGCTCTCCTTTACGCTGAATTCGCTGCTCACGTTGTGCATGAGAGTAGCGCATTCCATTGCGAAAAATGGTTCGCAATGGTTCCAGCACAATCTGATTTACACTTCTAATGGTAGGGGTACGTCTCCGTACAGACGTAAAACAATAATTATCTTGTACCGATTGCCGGCAAGCATTATCATGTTTACATGCTGTATCTGTTTACAGACGAGAGTATCTGCTTAGTTGATTGACGCATCATTTTTAATGAGTTGATAATAGCAGTTTTATTTCTTGACTTAAATTTGAATTTTCTTTTTTTGAATTGGTGAAGTGCAAAGTATTCCAGTAGGTGCATAATATCCAAAAAATAAATAAATAAAAGTAACTTAAAACTTTCATTGGCTTATCTTTCAATTCGTTTTATGCACAACGACGATCATCTACACTCTGTTACCCCACTGGGGTGCATCACAATGCATTATTCACTGTTGATGTTGAGATGGTCATTAGCGTGTACGTCTTGGCGAGGTCATCGATTGTTGCATCTGTGACCTGCGGAGGCTAATCCTCTTATGTTGCCGCATACAGTCTTGATGATATTGCAGCAACACGATTGCAGCTTCCTGGTTTACCGCAGGTCAAAAAGGTGGCAACCAACCACGACTAGACAAGGCTTCTTTTGTCAGAATCGTCGTCCGGTTTAAGCATACACTTTGTTGCATTAAATGGCGCATTAGGGCATTTGGAAAATAGTGTTTATGGTTGAGATTATTTCGTTGTTTTAGTGACATAAACTGACTCTTACATATCGCATTTAAAAGCTAAA
The DNA here is from genome assembly GCF_943734755.1 of Anopheles moucheti. NCBI lineage: Eukaryota > Metazoa > Arthropoda > Insecta > Diptera > Culicidae > Anopheles > Anopheles moucheti. The sequence goes on from NC_069140.1 coordinate 7,949,388, forward strand.
TTTAATTTAAGATGGCTTTCCTACGAGATTTGATCCCACGATGGTCTTTATCCCTTCATCGATCATATACCACACAGGGCTGTAGAGTTCGTTGCCTACTGATCGATAAAAGTCCATAAAATGACTGAGTGACACAGATACTAATTTATGAACGGATATTCAATTCTTTTTTCAAATCACTGTCAAAATGACCTTAAAAGACTGGACTCGGTTATAGAAATACACATCATGATCAACATAATTATAAACAAACAGTGTAGGATTGTGTGCCGCAATAGTCTGTGAGCTGTGTGTAATCTCTGCTCTAGTTCTTAAACTAGTGGGACACAAATCACACACTCGGAACATCGCATGTGGTCCAGATGCGGTTCCAAGGTCAATTAGCCTAATAACCATAAATCTTAATGACGCACAAACCGCTAGACGAATGGACGCAACAGGAAGTGAGCGTTTCGCGTGAATAAAGGAGAAAAAACCCACACAGAACCAGCATCGTTAAACTTGTTTGCTAGAAATTAAATTAACCTACCTATCGCAATCGTCTATGCTTTGTTCTTGGTCAAGTCTCCAATCGCCGAGATACGGATCTGAGAAGAGCGATGCTAACATTCTTAAGTCTAAATCTTTCAACAAGCTGAAGCACAGCTTCAATAGACGACTGCGAAAGATCGCATCAACAGAGGAACATATATTATCGTCTAATGTTAAGGTTCGAGATTCTCAGGGCTAGTACTGGTGGGGATGTTGTGTTTTTTTTTTCTTCGTTAGGTCAGTACATTCGCAACGGTGCTCGCTGTGAATAATTGCTCTATCCTCAACCTGCACAGTCAGCTGAAGAAGCGGGAAGATTTCCTTCTCGTTGTGACGATGGTTATTTTGTTCGTTGTTGTTGTCTAATGCCCACATCCGGACCCCCCGGATGATGTGATCCAAAGTGGGCAACAGGTTCGGTGGTGAGTTCAACGGCCAGTCAAATGCAGGTGAAGCATCATCCAAACGAGAACACAGCAGAACTGATCGACTAAGTCGGTCGGCAACATGTTTGACAATTTATGCAAATTGTGTCACCTGTGGTACCCCAGGTCAACGTCCAATGGTGCTCTTCTGAGCAAAAGGCTCTCAAAGTAGCCGTAGTTGGCAACTAGCTCCAAGTGACTTGGATTTATGCATGGAATTTCTGCCCTCAAGGGGGGGATAACTGTATGCTTCTTGTAAAGAAAGGACAAAGGGTTATAAGGCACTTGTGTTGGGTTAAGTTACCTTCAACAAACCCACTTAGGGTAAGAAGTCTTCGGTGTGGAGTCTTGCATAATAGTAAAGTGTATAATTATTCAAATTTTGTCTAGACACAAAATAAATCTTCCAAAATCATAAACACTTCGCCTGTGTCTCATTTTTATTCTAGTACCACATAGTAATTTATCTCCTTCTCCAATGTTTTCCGGTGTCCCTAGTAGACACACATTTCCTATCAATTCTCTCCCTTAGTTTTGCATTCTTCAAGCAGGCGGTGTGCGAATGTCAGACACCAGCTCGCCGTATCCCACCATGAAATCCGCGTTGATGGATAGCTTTTCAGCTGATTGTGCATGGCGCCGTTACCTTTCACCAAGGGGTTTACCCCATCAAAATGGCACCCAAATGTGGCACAACAATGTGCATCGACTAAGAGTGTGATCGATCGATCGATCGATACGATTGGAGGAGGTTGCCGAAGTGGTTAGACACACAGCGGTCGATGTGTGACGGTGATTAGCGTGAGTTGTGGAATTGAAGGTTGAAAGTTTTGACACCTTTCCGAGTGTGGTGCGGGGAACCGTTTGAAAGTCATGGGGTACCATGATTTTGATGTTATTTTTATTTCAATCATTCGTGTGTGATAAATTGTTTTTTTTTTCTCCTCCCTTCTGATAGTGTAGCAGGGTTATTTGAGTCGTTTCAAACAATCCGTTTTATAGCACACACCTTTGCAAGTAACGATTTGAGCTAATCTGGACCCACGAATGTCAGTCATTTTCTAAAGCCCCGCTGGAGAGTATGTAAAAAGCTAAACAATACCATAAACATCCATTTATGCCGATTGGCATCGGCACGGCGGAATGTACCGGGAAGGCTAACGTGAAGGTTATTCGGCAAAGCCGTCTTGAAGGGCTCCGTTTCTCGAGCAGCTCGTGAAATTGCCTCCTTTGAGTCATGGCCGCAACAGCGCAGGCACCGAACCTGCACCACACACCGTCTCTTAAACAGCTGCACCACTGTGCGGTTTGCCGTATGTGTCACATTTTATCTTACCATTGTGCAAACGGATGCAGTTTGCCCAGACGCCGTAAGCAATTTTTGTTTGTCGATTTGGTTCGTTCTGAACCGTGGAACTGCGCTAGGTGCAACCTTCCTGTAGCCGCAACCGTGCACTTCGCGAAGGGGTCGCGCAATATAAATCTGTCCAGCTGGGTTTATTGTTATGTCAGGCGTTTCCTGCACATTCGCTAGAAAATAGCACCATTTTGCCTAAGACCCAAACTTGGTAGCATGAAGAAGCATTGCTTGGACAGTAGCCCCACAGGGAGGTGAGTCCCGTGCCCCCCGAGCATATGGGTGGGGGGTGGGTTTTGCGATTTCTCCTCGCAAGAGCATATAAACACCAGCCACGCTTGCCGCCAGCGGAGCATAATGGAGCGGTACGGGCGCGGACTCTCCCCCCCACCAAACTGGGCGGTCGCATTCCATTTGCGGCACCGTTCGAAATCCAATCTTCCCGCAAAACCGGCGGAAGGTTTTTTACCCATTGATCATCATCGGGAATGTCGGGATACGCGATGGAAACAGGCCAGCTCGCCCCCAGTCCCACCCTTCTGCCAGGAATGTCGAATGCCTCAAAGCATTGAATCGACCCGCGATCGTTCATGCGAAATTCATTTCCCTTTTTTTACCTTTTCCACCCGTCCATATCGTTTATCTCGCTCTTTATCGAAAAGGGGCAATGGCACTGTCGTCACGATCGCCCTCCAGAGAGAGTTCCTGGCTGTGCAGGCCGTACACACGCCGGAGTCCCTGACTTTGTCGAGGCCAGATCGAACGAAAATCATATGTGTGCGGTGTGCGCCTCTAACCTACTTTTGTCCGGGTTCCTTGAACGGGAAAGACCACAGGTGGCGGTGGAGCAAGCGTTCGGATGAAATGGGCCGCGAAGCAGGGTTAGGCAGAGATATGAGATACATACGGGTGAGTTCTGCTGGCACGAAACACACCATTCGTGAAGGTACGATCCAAAAATTCGACCCAAACCGGTTCGGGTGAAAACTTTTGGACCCGGGATTCCTTCCTTGTTGGGCCGTGCCTTTGGAGGTCATCCTACACCGTCCATCATCTTCAAACAACGAAATGTGCTAAACTCCTCCCGGTATTAGTGGCTGACGGCTTCCAAATAAGGCATTTATCATCATTCCGTAGGTGGCTGGCTGGTTGACTGTTACAAATGAACAGCTTTCCAGCAATGATGCGTTTGACACTGAATGAGACACCGCTCGCTTCACTTGCCAGAGATCTAGAGAGAACCTACTTGGATGCAATCGAGCGGATATTGTTCGTAACGTTTTACCGCTATGCAATCGTCGTGTGTCAGTGCGACAACCGATTCCGACGAATAAAACGCAATAAAAAGGCCCTTCCACCCCCCAGCAGGATCTTTAGATCGTCTAGACATAACCTAGAATCACGAAGATCTAGAGCACAGCGCACTAATATAGCGGCGCGGTTCGTGGAGCAGGTTAATTTTCGGTTTTCTTACAATGCACGACTACCGTTTCAGGCCATTTAGCGGCAGTTTTGGGGCCCGGCACGACGAAGCCAGCGCTCACCTCACACAAGACCCCTTTGATTGCATCGGGAGTTCGGGGTGAGTGGATTGTCAATTTTAAGCCAGCGAACGATCATGTCATTTTGATAAACGAAAGGCAATTACTGCCGAGCGGTATGTGATTCGCTTAGTGGAGCAGAAAACAGGTGTTCCAATTCATCTTCATTGTGAATTTTATTAGCGGTGTGGTGAATTATTAAAAAGTGGTAGAATTCCACTGGAAAGCAAAAATTGCTTCAATTGTACTGATTGATATTGGGTGCTGTCTGATAATTGATTAATGCTATCGATTTTCTGGTAATCGTATTTTATTTTTAAAACAATCCGAGACCCAACAACCCTTAGAATGCAATATGTGTGGAATTTGTGTATATAAAAAAACTTGACGAGATATGAGTAAAGGTTATTTAAAGAACTCCACTCCAATGTGTTATCATTTTGCTGATATGGTAGTTTTGAGGTCTGTGAACCATATAAAGCACTTTGATGAATGAATATTATCGATTCAACAAGGTTTCATGTAGATTACAACTTAGAGGACTTTGGAGCAAGATAACATTCACGAAATCCTCTAATTTCAAAATCTCCACAATTTTAATTTTTATATCTCCACAATGATGGATGCTCCAGTTAGCATCGATTGAACATAAAATGGGAGAGCATAAAATTTTAAAAGTAATTAATACAGCTGGCCCAATATTTAGTAGCTCCCAATACAAACTCCCTTACATGAAAGTTAAACACTAAATAATGTTTCCCTTGATTTCCTCAACCCATGAAAGGAAAATAGTGTTGCGAGAAGTGTTTTTCTTGTATTAAATTGCTTTCAATCGATTTGATATCGTTGTAATTGACCGCTTGATCAGCGAACAAAACCGCTTACTGTTACACCTCCAGGCCGAAGTCTTCCAGGCGAGGTCAAATAACGTTGCGGTCCACATCGTTTGGTGGCGGCCACCAATGGAACGGTGCTTCTATTCATCGCACCGCGGATTGTTAGGAAAATTTCCTTTTTTTCCCCCAACACGCTGCTGCCCTTCCACATGCGATAACCCTTGTCCGTGACCTTCGCCAACCGCGTGACCGTTACGGAGAGCGATCGATCGCAGTAGGCTGGCCTTTGGCAGTGAGCGATAAAAAAAAGCAACTGCAACCGTTTCGGAATGCAGCTTCCGACATTTCCACCTCGTACGAAACGGGATGTTGCTTTGCATAAGAATATTATTTATTCTCACCAGGCAGAAGCTTTCGGAAGCTGCAGCATGGTTTGCTCAAAACAAAAGCCAAACGTGAGAAGCGAGAAAATTGTGCGAATGGGGAATGCGAATTTTCTTAATACAATTTCAAATAGCGATACACGGCCTGGTAGCTCTAGCTCATTACACAGCCGGAGTTGAGCAGAAGAGCGGTGCAAATGTAGATAGCTCATGCTGTTTCCTGGAGGGCCTTTGATTTGAATACACGGAGGCAACAGGACAGCCTGTAATGGACGCACGGCTGACCTTTTCCCTACATCTAAGCATCACGATGGCTGTGTTTCTTGCTGCCAGTGTTGGTTTGGTACGTAAATAAAGTCTCTTTCACATCATGCCACGGCAGCAGAAGAATGATTCCCGCTTGTTTTTGTACGCGTGATGCGGTGCGCACGATGATAACAAGCATTCCAAGAAGCGTACGATTATCTTTCTCTCGCACTGCTGGCCGGGGGCCTGGCTTGTGATAGGCCAGGCGGCGGAAGGACGATCGTAATGAGGCATACACCGAAATCACACCACATCGGCTCGTGGTGAGAGTTTGTTCTGCAAAACGGCGTACGTGTAATTACAAACCGGCTAACTACCGTTTTCCATTCCGCCCATGTCCGCTCATTGTGCTGTCGCGTCGCTTCCGGGGGTTTGTTACCGGTCAGCGTGAGTCTTCTGCATATCAGTCTAGCAGCAGTTGAGTGTTACTCACTTGGTGGAGGAAGGCTGCCATCAGCATTCATTCCGTGAAAAAAAAAGCCTATAACTACCGGTACAGCGGAAAGAACATCACTCGAAATGCTGGAGAGTAGAGACGTGGAAGACGCATCGCCCATAATGGCCTCAGACGCCATCTAGCTGCTGATATGAGATAAACTAGATACAAGCTACTTGTTTGTTCGGGGGGGCCACCATCCACCGTGTCGGAACGATAGTCAGTGTTACTCAAACCGTGAGACAACAGTACTCATTACCGTCCAAAGGAATTCATGTCGAAAGTCCCAAGAGAAGACGCCCGCGTTTGTGAGCCAACTGAGACAAATATTTGATCAAACCTATAATCAAACAGAAGTGAGGAAACGCAACCATTTCAAAGAGGTAATCATCTCGTTAGTTACCGGCTGGCATCTCAATTTGTCACCGATTCCCACGACAATTGATGACAATTGACTACCTATTCTACCTTCCACTATTCCACTATCTTCCCATCGGATCTGCGGCGCCACACCATAATTAGCTAGTGGCACATTATTCATCGCGAATTTGGCACAAAAAGCTTTTTCCGACATTCGCTACTGACCCAGTAGCCTCGACGCATCGTGTAGCGCTTCAGTGTCTAATGCATTCCGGTGATGCTTTCTCGGTGACCGATTCCAATGAAAAGGCGCTCAGAAAAATCTTCTCCGATTAATCACTGCAAGCAAACTGCAGCGCAGAGAATGACGGTGGTGACGATCGCGAGCCAAATGATTAATTAAGGGCAACACGGTCTGTGGAAAGTGTCGTACGGCGTAGCAGACGACAATGTCACAGCTGAATGAAAATAATGAGCGCGAAAGATGGGTGGACGTAAATCATGGTTGGCCCAGTTCTGACAAACACCAGCCAGGGACGACTTCCAGAGGGGGTTTTTATGCGAGCGACGACAAAACAAAAACCATACCCGAGGCTCTTGCGAATGTAAGCGCCATTCGAGCACTTTCTGTCCCGTGATCAAGTTTAGACGTGTGCCTTCGGTTCCATCAGCTGATTGAGCGATCATTGCTATAGCTTCTTCAATTAGCCATCTGTTTTATTGTTCAATCAGCGCTACTAATTGCGTTTTGCGGCAATGGTGTTGTTTCGTGTGCCTAAGATGTCTAAGATGAAGAATTTCGCCTAAACCACACCATGCCGCCAAGCTGCGAAAAAGACCCCAACGCCTGCTCCGTTTCCGTTTGGTGTTTTGTTTTGTTCGCGAAGAAAAACCTTGCTGCGGGGTTTTATGTCTTACTCCACCGTCGTGTGGTGATTTATTCGCGATCGAGTGTGTCCCCGCCGTCGCCGGATTAAGACAAAACCACAAAACGCAATGCGCGATGACATCATTGTCGTGGCGTCCAGTTTGCCTTTTGAATGGGTGCCGGTGGCCACAATCGGGTGATTCTTTTTTACGACTTCACATATCTTCCCATTGCTCGTCCTTGTTGGTGCGTTTTGTGCTTGCGCGACAACAAACGGGAGAGACTCAAACAGTCGCGAAGCGAAAGAAACACCCGTAGCGACTCTAAGGTCGATGGCGCGTGCACTATTGGAATTCTAATTAATTGCTTCGATTCACTTACGCGAAAGGTACACAAGGGACAGAAGAGCGAAAGTAGAAAAAAAAGATAAACAACGCTTCTCTTCGAGTTATCTCTTCTGTGGGGCACACCGCTAATGTTTGGAGCACTCACTAGAAACCACTTAGAAGTGTACGGAGTAAGCACACACGGCTGTCCCGGCAAAGGGAAGGGTTGTTTGTTTGGATGTGGCGCAATTAACATTCCGAAGTCGTTACCTCCTCCGCAAAATCAAAAGCAAACACCAAATCGGAGCGCAAAGATAGCGCGCCACCACATATATACCCACAACACTGTAACCACGCATTCGCCGTCGAGAACAGGTTTGTTCACCTTGTCGGTTGCTTGTGGAAGCATTGTTTGTGGGGAAAGATCAGAGTAGATTAAGGGGAGGTATTGTCCCCCTACTTACCGCAGCATGCCCCTAAAGCCATTTCACTCGTTTACTTCAAGATATGTTGTGTTCCAAGAAAATTGCAGATTTTTCTACCCCATTCTATAATGCAGTAGTATTAATAATATAAAACTTTTTATACTTCTATATGCTGTAGGCGAACACCTTCTATCACAATGCTCTCTGCCCAGTATAGTTTGTCACGTAGCAAGTGTCGCCTGTACCACGTCCCATATCAGATGCGGCAAGGTTGTACACAGGATTTTTGGACACCCTGCGCTGACCAGCCTTGAACTTGTCTGGACGTTGGTAGTGTCGTTATTTTTAGACAACTTCCACTTGCCATACCAAGAGCCCGAAGGAAGCGCTGATGGCGAAAACATGAACCACCACCCCAAAATCCAGCAAACACCGTTGGAACATGTTGAAACGTTTGGACTTTCGAGTGGTCGTTCGCGAGAAGTGCCACCTCGCCAACTTTCGACGAAAATCCAGTTGCCAAAAGTGGCAACCTGCCCTGGCTAACTGTTGCAGGGTGTGTTCGTTTGTATGTTTTCTTGTATCTGTGGAGTGTAGCGTCTGTGTTTTGTTATTTTGCTGGCGTCTTTTGGGAGATAGAATAAGAGGTCTGGTGGAGAGTTCGATCTTTAGACGGTGTAATTATCTGAACCTTTCAAATGCTGTAAAAGATATTGCACGACTCGAACGCCTTTATGTCTTCCAGGACCATGGCCCTAACATATATAGATACTGGTTCTCCAAAACCAAACAACAGTTTAATGTTAGGTCGGAATGTGATACGTTGATTTTGTATATCATCTACAACCTACTTGTCGGATATGTCATATATATCGAAATAGAACAGCTGTAAGAGTATAAGGTTCCACTTGATGGACTATAAAACACAGCAATAAAATGGTATCCTCATTCACTCAACTAGAACACCGTGGATTAGTTGTCAAGAGGCTCGATATACCTAACTCTACTAGGTATAGACGAGGTCAACCTGTGAGGTTTATCTGCGGCCACTTCATGCTGCACCGTGTGATAAAACAATCAAATCAAACTCTTGACAAAACGATGTTGTCAGTTTGTTGAATAGTTGAGTAAATAGATCGTGCTAGTCCTGCAAAGGATGGAGAGCTGTAGATTTGAATGCAAGCAAGCAGCAGCGTATGATCGTGGGAGGACAGCAGCAAGCAAGCGATCGTAATTCGAGTCAAGTCGGTCGAAATGGAAATTAAACACCATCAGACTCTTACATCGTCGAATGCGCAACCGAATGCAGCGACATTAGCTTACGCAAATAGTAACCCCCAGCGAACGTGCATCCCATGGTTGATCGTGTCTCTTTTTGAGAGTGATTGACAAGCAGTGTGTGTGTGTGTAGCAGTGGTAGCAGAATCGATACCCTGCCTGAAAGGAAGTCGATAAATCGCACATTCCGACGACGCATGTCGAGCGACATCGGGTAACCGAGCTGTCAGCAGCGCAGCGTGCAGAGATGGGAAGGATGCTTAATGGCAGCCGTGTGGCCGATGGAATGCACGATTAGATCCGATACACACCAACGGCGTTTGGTATTGAAGGGGTAACGTGCTGTCGTGATCATCCCAAATGTCAGTGGTGAATATCTATCATAAGCGACGTCGTTTGTGTCCTGATTTTGTAACAGTATCGCGTTCACTGTTTTGCTAACGTGCACTTTCTCCTCTCCAATGCAGATGAGCATCCTTTCAAAATCAACTTGCCACTCGAACTTGTTTTTTTTTTATACACCGATCTCAGTCATTCTGCGTGAGGGGCTAATAATCGATCGTGTGACTGTTTTGGGTGCTTCAACAAGCGAATTTATCTGGAAATATGATGACGGGAGGTCGGGCTGGTTGAGATCATCACAGCAGCACTTGGTAGACCTTCAATTTATCGTGCCAGCCTTTAAATAATCGTGGCCTCTTCTTCGTCAGCAACCTGATCCTACCAATGTGTCTGATATACAGATGTGTGTGTGCGTGTGTTGTTGAAGTGAATGATGAAAAACGATCCAAAGATGACGCTGATGAGCGGTGCTAAATGGCGAAATTGAATTAACCACCCAGATAAGTAGAGATCCTCCAGCATATTGGTGTGAAGTTGCAAATTTGGCTATTGAAGGCTGTCAAATAAGGGTTCCGATTCGTTTCGATTCGTTTACATCTCGCGCACCGCGCGTGTTACCGTTGAATGGCGCATCTGATTGATGCTTGAGATTTGCTTAATTTTTCCTTCGTCCGTCCGCCATTTGCCATTTGTCTACGGTTGTTATGGGTGGATTTCAACAATGTGAAGCTTCAGACAATACCGTCAGTATGAAACTTTGTGCGCCCACTCAGGCAAATCATCAGAACGAGTCGAACGAATTGAGTTGAATAAAAATGTCTTTTTCTCCTAGCGAGGAGAGAGAGAGCGCCCTTTCAAGGGTCAAACGAGTGCTAAATGATTTCACACATAAAGAACTGAATGTGATGGGTTCAGTCGGCGGCGGACGGCGAATCAGTTTCACTGCTACCATAACGAGATCTATCGAGCTTGAAATTAAGTGTGCTCTGCTGTGTGGATGATGGAAGTTCCAAGTGCAAGTGCACGGTACAGCCATTGTATGCAAAGTGAATTGAAAAGGAAACCCTGAGCTGAACCGTTTTGCATGTTTGCACCCTTATTATCACACGCAACAACAACAACCTAAACCCCCCAATTTAAACGATCACATGCTAAGGCAACATGTTTCTGGTCGAGAATTTTGATCTAACGGTGTGGTAGATCAACGTGCACTGCACTGAACGAAAGCGTGTTCCCTTCGAGTCCGTTAGAAGGACGGTGTGAACATACTTTACTACTGCTACCGATCAACAGCGATCGTGTGACCTGCGATGCGCCGTGATAATGATGCACAAATGCACTCCGGCGCTGCGATGGATCCGGAAACCCGTACCGGATGGCCATCGTCTTCCGGTGCAACGATGTTAATCACTATCATCAGTGACCTCGCGAGGGGGCGGATTTTTATGTCTAGCCCTGGCATCATCTTGGCGGGAAAGCGCGTTGTTGCGTGCTCTGGACGTGGAAACGCCTTTGCATACAGATTATCGCACCATTCTTCGCGGATGGTCCGTACTATTATTTTTACCTCACAACTACCGATCATCGATTTCGTGCGCTTGAACGTTACAGGTGTGTATTCGCCATAGGCAAGAAAGTCCGTTGGAGCTGCGACTATGGAATAAAGAAAGCTAGATTCTATTTCTGCTATAAAAATATAGAAACGACCAGTGAGCTCAGTCATGATTAACGTCATCAACGCGATGGAATGCTTGTTGTTGAGCATGATCGCACAACATGACATGAAGGGAGTCCCTCGAAGTTCTCCAATGAGTAGATGTATTCCAGAAAGCCCATTGTCCAATATGCCTGAAGCACTTATCGTGTACTTCAGATGATGTTTAGACTAACAGTAAATGTAGTGCTGTCATTCATGATAATCGTTTATCATTGACCCTAACAGTGCCACACGGTACCCTACCAACCCTCTCCACATTCTTCATGTATGTCCATAAAGTTCACAACGAATGTCCAAAGATTACATTCGTAATCAAACAAACCGTGATTGGTGACGATTGTTGTTCGCTAATCGATTTGTGTGGGGTGGAAGATCACGTACGACCTTCCTGCCTTCCTCTGATGGATCAGCTGGATTAGCAAGATATCCAGAGTCTGCTCATCCAATCAACCTTGCCAACGGTGTGCACAGCCAGCAAGTGGCGTAATGCGAGCTTGTGTAGTGATGGTGATTACGGTTCAAGTAATCTTGCCGGCAATGGAATCGTCGTACAGTTTTTTGCTGTCGCAGTGTACTGATGAGATAATTTAACTCACCGAATGTTATGGAAGGGAAAGAAATGCCGTTTGGGTCCTGCTACGTAACTAGCTGCCGTTAGTGGAAGTAGAATAATTCTAATTGAACTGCTTCAGACGAGTCAAAGTGTTCCCATGGTGGCATACACTCGACTGAACTGAACGGTGGTCACTGCTTCTAATGAAAGATAACGATTTATATCATTCGAGCGCTAGTTGAATCCATGATGTGTCCTGCGAGTTAAATCGAAGCGAAAGTCAGAATTCCATCCCAGCGTGCGCATAGCCGACCGCATGTTGTGTCTTCTCTAACGCCGCGTTAGTAAGCGTTCTCACCATTATCTCACCCCGCTGAATGGAGACGCAATTGATGAGCCATAGCTAATGATAATGATCGCACCCGAGTGAAGTTAATTCATAGCCCCGGATCTGTTGCCGACTCCCCACCGGTGTAAACACATTTACTAGTAGTTACATCTCAAAGATCGAAGGTTTCCATCCGGCGGGTACCGGCGACCGGCTTTGCAACGGCTGCATTTCAATCAAAGCTAATTATTGTACAACAATCGAACGCTGACGCTGCTACCGAGGCGCACAAATTGTGCAACGCCAACGGTCTCGGTGTAGTAGTTTATCCGGTGGCAACGATATGGCCTCACCTTGACCAGGGTAACGTTTTAGCCGATGGGAAGAATGCGATTCGTCGAATACTTAAGTTTGATTCTAATCGTGTTTCGCTCAGCATTCGGATCACCTGACGGTTGGAGAAGATCAGGCTACTCGGTATACTCGTAGTAGACAAGTTTTGCATTAAGGTGTCGACTACTAAACAGACCTAAAAATAGACTCTTCCATGGAAATTTATACTATGGAGATGCACAATTGTTCGACGCTATCCAAGATGGGTTATTGTTTAATGTTCGGTTCTAGACTTCAAGTCAAAACTTCTCTTTAGATATTAAGTTTATAGACAGGCCAGCAAGTGCAGAATGTTAGGGTATCACTGAACTTGAACGAAACATCTTTTAGAATTGAAAAAATACACTGAATTTAAAGAATCAAGGCAAATGTTTGAGTTTTTGGGGAATATCTACTTGGAGATTAATTAATTAAAACAATTACCAAATTCTTGCAACAAATTAGGAAAGATCGCCTCGCGCACCGTTCGAATCTATGTTTGTGACGCTTCTACTGCGAAAGTCGTACCCAACAGTCCGATTTATTATCACTCAGTTCAGCTATCTGCTGGAAGCTCCCATATCTCACACTCGCAAACGTACGTACGCAGTATTTGTCGGTAGTGGCTGTGCGCTTCCAGCTGCAGCAAAGACTGTATCAACAACGGTCTTTCTACCAATGCGTGTGTATTTGTATTTTTTGCTCACGTTATCATCATCAACATCACTGACCGCGAGATATAGTACCATCGCCCACTCACCCCCGATCAGTTTCCCAGCTTTTCCATCCCCCGAGGGGCTCGCACAAGCCTGCACTCTCCGGCAGAACGCGACGTCGAACACGACTTTTGTTTTAGTTAATTTTTATCACTCCACGCAACGGGTGTGTAGGGCTTCGCGCGCATAGCAGTTCGGTAGCGTTTGTCGTTTTACACTATTGAATGCTACACTAAAGGTAGGGTTGTGAATCGTGAATGCATTCCGATATCTGTGCAGATTTTAATCATCGCAATGCGTCATTACGGCGTGACATTGATAGCGAAAACGTGAAGGCCATTTAGGCACAAATCGGGATGCAAGTGATGATTCAACTTCGTATGCGAGTTCTTTCAAGATATTCCTAGTTTTGCTTCAAGATTATGTGACATTGTGAAGCGTCCTAGCTGCTGAATCAACGAACAAACGCGCCAACCATCCGGAATTGCGACATGAGCTTATAAAACCTTTTATAGCGCACTGCTCAAATATGCCCCGAGGCACCTGTATACGTGCCTTGAAAAGCGCAAAAAAAAAACCCAAATTCTGATAAACATTGCGTTGGTAGAAGTCATGTGTGGGTGTGTATTGCTCAAGGTACCAAGTCGTGAGATATGCGGCGTCAATCAAATCACGCAGATAAGCTAAATTGTTTTTTTTTTCGGTGGTAAAAATACGAAACGGCACATTCCAAACCGTAATACGCGTGTCAGAAAGGATAACGAACAGCCGCGCTACATGTGTCGTCTAAAGGGACTTGTAAACTGTAGTGCCATTTTCAAACTTCAATCCTATCACAGCTTAAAGGGATGATAGTTATACTCGGCAAACATTCGGCGCTGTTATTAGTACGTGCCAGTCGGTATTTACCACAGATTAAGGTACATGGGGGCGGATGTGCTTGACTTCGTCGTGGTCAGCGGACAATGTTGACTCCGTGAGAAGCACCGGGCAGAATATCTCGCCCCAACCTCGTTATTGTCTAGGCGGTACCGTAGTTCAAACAACCGCCAACCGCTTATCAGATTGCGGAGGAATTCCAGCAGATTGGGACTAGTGGACTTGTTGACAACGGTTGTGGCACCTATCATCAATAACATACCAATTGTATGCGGAGCATTGAGTGATGGTTGTGTGCTTTTTTATCATCTTCACCTTGCCACATTGAAAAATCCTTTTGCGTAGTTTGATAAAGCATTGTTTATTACTATAAACTTATAAAGCTTTTACGTTCTTCTTTATGTAGTGATTTGATTGCAATTTTTTGTCCCACAAACAGTAATTTTCAATATTCTAAAGGAAATTCTAAAGAATTTACGAAAATCACTCCACAAAAATGTATTTTCTCTTTTCTTATGTGGAGCACTTGTACAGCGTACAGGTAAATATTTTGATAATCGTTCAATAATTCTGCCGCCTTTAACAAGCTGAACAAACTGTCTGTAGCTGAACGGAGACACTTGCGTGCTCATCTTACCTATCTGCGTTGCCGCCCTGCCGATGTCCGTCGCTCGAGTACGTCTTGGACACGTGACTATTGGTGGCGAGTCGGTCATTACAACGTCAGATCTTTGATGTGCGGGCTGCGTAGGGCTGGGATGTTCGGGTAATGTTTGTGGCGCATGAAGGAGGGCTGTTGAAATTTCCACATGCAGTTTAACAATTCTCACGCTGGCCAAACAACACTCGACGTACGTCGACAGGCGCTGCACGCCAAACGTGTGTTTGCTATTTTGAAATATTTTTTTTTGCGCAGGAAGCATCACTCATTGTGGACGCCTTCTGTTTCCCGATATCCGTTATTCCGTGTTTTTTATTAAGTTCTAAACAATATGTAAGTGGTAGTGATTTTAATTTAAATCAAAGTTGTTTTTTTCTACGGTACAATACCTGCTTAAAGCTGTTCGGCTCTGAAACAATATTGCAGAGCATCAACCTTGAGGCAATCATATTTCTTATTAGGCTCTGTGGCACATAATGAAAACACATGTAGACGACTTTAATCACACCACATTATTATTTTTTTCTACTTTCAGAACCTTCTTCCAGGCAAGGAGAGTATCAACATGCTTAGGATTGTGATGCTGTAGAAAACGGTTCCACTGCTATTCACAGATCGTTTGTACTAGGCAATACACATCACATACCCACAATCGAGTTACCTGTGCAGCTTTTCCGGAAGCTGACCATTTTCTAAGCATTCCAACCACATCAACCGAAGCATATCCAAAATGAATGGTTTATCTACGCTTAACAGACTGTTAGGAAAAAGAAACAAAGATGGTAAGATTGTCTCGTTTTCCACGATATAGCCACTACAGATCGCTTACGTTGCGTACAAATTTTTGTTTCAGTTTCCAAATCAACCTCCAACCTTAGTCGGTCCACTACCAACCTGGACGCTTCTAGTCACTTCAACAACAAAATCATACAGCTGCCGGTGGTGGCGAATGCACCGTTCGAGCAGACGTTCCGTGTGACGGTGTTGCTGCCACGGGATCAGCTATACGTAGCGCGCGTCGGGGCCAAAACCAAACTCTCCACCCTGCTCGAGATGGTCTGCAGCGACAAGTTGCTTGACGCACAAAAGTATGTCTTTCGCCATCCGACCGACTTTCAGCAGGGCTTTGAGCTGGACATGAACATCGGCGAGGTGGGACTGAGCGAGGTTCGGCTGATGTCGCGAAAGGAGCTGGAAGCGTTGCGTAACAGCGATTATCGGTTGAGCACAAGCGACATCTTCCGAATGCACCAGAAGACTGCCCGTGAAACCTCTGGTGGTACGTCCGTGTCGTCGTCCGATTTGAGTCGCACATCGAAGCTGCCACTAAAGACGACCTCACCGTACAGCTCCACAAATTCGCTCAATTCAATGGACTCGTCCGGTGTTAGCTCGAGTTCCCGAGGTGGTGGGGGTCACGGTGGTGCAAGCAATGGCACTACTAGTAACGGTCACAGCCAAACGGGACCACCAGTAGCACCGACGCGTAAGAAACGACTAGCACCGCGTCCACCAAGCCAGAATTCTATTCCCGAGGTGCGCGTCCCACAGCAAACACCGCATTCCAACGGAACAGGCGCAAATCATGGTCCTCCGGAGGATCACATTTTTAAAGAACCCCAGTTACCTCCGTACTCCCGACAAAATTTCCACGTATCCACGCCAAATCTATACGATCGCGAACTGAAATCAGCTGATATTATCAACAATAATAACAGTACCGGTGTGAATATGAAACACACCACCAGCGATCGTAATGGGTATTCTGCGGATGTGCATAACAATAACAATGTTCATGAGCCGCAAACCAAGATGCTGGAGGAGGAAGATCGGAAAAACCTCATCAACACCAAGACGTCGTACAGTACGCTCAAGAATCGACCAACGTCGATGTACATTATACGCGAACCGGACACGAACACGTTGCAGCGATCGAGTGAGAATGGTGGTAGTATGGTCGACATTCATCAGCACCATTCGCGTGCATCGTCCAGTTGCTCGGACGCGAAAGATCCGCGGGACTTTCAGGATATGCCAGAACCAACACCACGAAAGCGCTTGAATTCTAGTGGTAAGTGTGATATGTGTAAATATATTACCTTCAATGTTTAATTTTTTTTTAATTTTTTAGCCAAAAAATCCAAAGCCCCAGCACCACCGCCGAGAGCAAAGGCCACCATCACACCGGTTCCGACCCCTTCGCCGAGAATACTTACTCGTTCGACACTTGATTTACTTCGGGACAATGATGCGGCCATATCCGAGACGGATTCTAACTTCAGCAGCGAACCGGATGATACGCAACGTAATAGAGGTAGGATGGGTTGAGGCCGTACTACTTATAGGTTTACATAATACATTAACGCGACTGTTTATTTTCTGTTCTATTAGAATCGCGATTGAATGCTGTCAACGGTAGTGTCCACCGAGCTCCATACACACCGCAGCAGCACCTACAACAGAACGTATCGAAGGTGATGCTTAACGTAGAGCAGGCTCCGTTAAATGATCCGGTCGTAACATCGACCACACCAAACAGTGGCGAAAAGAAACACCAGAAGAATGGATCAACGTCGTCTGTGTCTATTAAAATCGTCAGTAATGGTGTGAACGATACACCACCGAAACCATCGTCCACCACAACTCCCATCGTATCAAAAGTACAGATTGGTGGTAACCAAACAGCTTCAATGGATATTCCTGCTTCGCCCGGAGACAACAGCTCGGACGAGGAAATAAAAATCTACAACATCGAGTCCGGAAAGGCTTCGGTGAAGAAAATGCCGGTGAACGGAACGGAAATGGAGCAGCAAAATAAGGGAGGAACCTCTGAAATCATCTCCAATGGATCCAAAATGAATTCGTCCTATGGTGAAAACAACGAATCTACCAAACCGAATGGTGCATCCGCAGTGTCAGAACAACAGAACAACGGTACGGTGGATGAGGAACAGTGGACGTACAAGCTGCCAGCACCGCCAACTTTTGCCGATTCTTCCATCAAGGCAAGCGATTACGATGAACGTGGACAATTTTATCGCCCAGCGTCGACTTTCGTGGATAATACGACACTGCGCAGTGATATGCTTACAGTGTTGTCGGATGAGCCAACGGAACGCATCGAACCGTTCATTCAAGAGCGCATACAGACCATGCTAGACCTCACGGCAGGTCGGGAAACGATGCCACCACCGTTCTACGCTTCAACGATGGAACATCGACCGGAAAGTCCGGTGAGTGTTTCCACCGAAACGGATGCGACCACTCACGTTTCAGAGGATGTTCCACACATCAGCTCGGATGTGGAGGATGGCTACCGCGTACGGGAGAATGACCGTAAGGGAGGAGACAAAAATGGCGAACCAGACAGTACGCAAGAGGCACGCGAAGTTTGGCTGCAAACACTGGAGAAACGTCGGGAGAAAATAATCGAGGGTGAGCTGGCAACGTTGAGTGAAGTGATCAGCGGTGGTAAGCCAAGCCCAGATGGTTCCACGATAATTCGCACGCAGTCGGTAAACGAAAGGAAGACTAGCGTCATGAGTGAACTCAACCAGTTGTTGCGTGAAGGTGTCGAGCTAAGCCGAAAGGAAGAGACAGAAATTGCCGTTGTGAATAGGAGCAGTTTGGCTAACTTCAAGATTTCCACCTATAGCAGTTCGGAAAACAAGGAAAATATCATCACCAGCACCACAAACAGCACGATCGTCGAGAAGCAAATTCAACCTCCTCAACGGACTGAGAGTGAGGAAAGTGTAAAACCGGTTGTGACGAATGGTGTTGCCGAATCGAATTTGATTGCCGACAGCAAGGAAGGCGAAGCGGATGTGATTGTACGTCGAAAGATATCGGTTGATTCGATAACCATACGAAAACCTCATTCGCTTACCCAAAGCAGCGACGAGGATGATCCTATCGGTCGACAGAGCAACGGTTATTCGGCTTCGAGTGGAAGCGCCAAAAAGGAGTTAGCCCCAGTTAAGCGCCGTAGCTTGACGATGCTAAACAAAAGTCCACGTGTGATCAATCGGTCCGATTCGTTCCACTCGACCCGATCGGATTACATACAGTCGCTAAATTCTCCTGCCCAAACCGGTACAAATGCATCCGGACTATTGCATCTAACACCGCGTAGCACGTCGTACATTTCACTGATCGGTGCACAGCGCTGGGAAAATCGGGCCGCTACAAGCGCTTCGCTAACCGCAGCGAACTCTTTCAATCGCCGCAAATCGACCAGTGAGCTGAGCATCTGTGATTCACCGTCACTGCAGAGCTTGGAGGTAATTAAGAACATCCTAAACACATCGCGCAAGAACAGCATTAACAATCTGCACCAGACTAATGGCAGTGCGGTGGAAGAGGCACCGGTGGAAAATGAAATTATGTTGCCTTCGATGGCTGCTATCAAGCGGAATAGTTTTACCGACATCTCAACGCTGGTACAGCTGAATGGTACCGGTAAGGCGCATATGAACGGTGGCAGTTTGATGAGTAATGCGGTGCGCAAGGACAGCATCGAAGAGGCAAGGGTAGAGCAAGAACCTGAGCCAGAACCGGATCGAAAATCAAAGCAGGATCCAAAGCCGGATCCAATCCCGGCGCCGATTAATAATGCAGATGTCAACAAAACGGAGGACGTGAAGGAAGTGGAACAAAAAGTTGAAAAAATGGCGGAATCTATCATCGATGAACCGAAACAGCAGCAAGAACATGTGGAGAAATTAATCGTGCAGCAGACAGTAGTTGAAGAGAAAATTAAAACTGAGGAAACGGAATGGAATGGTAAACCGGAATTAACACTAGATCTGGCTAGTGAATCGAAAAGTGACGACGAAAAGTTGCAGAACAAGCAACAACAGCGGCAGATCCAACATAGCACAGTTACAAAAGAACCACAAACGACGGTCGTAAGCATTACCACCACCAGCACGGTTGTGAGCAGTAGCGATAGTTCCAGTGTTGTAACTGCTGCGTCCGCTAACGAATCCGACACGAAGAAGTGGACCTATCAGGGACCGCCGACGATAAGCTTTGCGACTTGGAACGAGCGACCGAAGATCGACGTATCGATCAAATCGGATCGAGATTATCGATTCGGTGGCAGTTCCACGCTGCCGCGCGGTTTCCGCAACGTGAATAACGTAAGCAGCACGAAGATTAGCATCGGCCCGGGAGGTAGCAGCACCACGACGACGGTGGAATCCACTTCCGCCGGGTACGTACGGCAAACGATCCACGAGGTCGATCAACCGCAGCAGCAACAGTTAGATGTTGTTTCGAATGTGCCATCTGCAACAGTTTCTTCCGGGCGGCAGCAGCAACAGCAGCAGCAGGAGGCTACGCCCGCTGTGGTGAAGCTCTCCGCAACTGCACTGAAGCCCACTGCAACACCACCCGGCGAACGCTTACCGATCGTGCGTGCCGTCGAGTACAAAAAGAACGTTGCTCTGCGCCAAGCGCCTCCACCAATTGAGCCAAAGCCTTCCTTCTTCTACGAAACATTTTCGCGCAACGATTCCACCAACAGTTCGGCAAGCTCTACCATCGGTACGAATGTCAGCAGTGTAAGCATTAATGGAACCGTTCCATCCACTAGCATCAGCACCAACATTAGCCGGCTGAGCTTCGGACCCAAACCAGCAACCGTGCTACAGCCGACGGTGCGTGGCTTTAAGTCGCTTGACATCGAACCTACGGGATCATCCAGCACCAACGGGATGCCCCGATTGCGACCCGTGTCTATGATCGATACAAGCACGCTACGGAAATCCACCACGACCATTCCATTAACATCCACCGTGATGGAGGAAGATACGGCGCCGAATTCGCTGCCCTTCTCACAGAGTACACTACGCCGAACGGGGCTGAAAGATAAAATACTAGCGAAAGATCCAACGCCCGTTACGGAAACGGTTACCGCAAGTACCAAAGTGAGCGTTACAACTGCTGCACCGGCACCTGTGCGGCCGATTTCTCTGCCGACGGCGGTACCCATTCCACCACCCCCCGCTCCAATGCCGTCCGTCAAAGCCTCTCAACCGGTTGTGCGAGGTGCGATCGTGAAGAAATCTCCCGCGACCACACCGGCAATTGATCCGCGAAATGCACTTTTGGATGCCATTCGAAACTTCAACAAAGATTCACTGCGGAAGGATTAATGAAAAGCTACTTCCTTGGAGTAGAATTAGCAGGTGTGGCTTTAATGTTTGTATATTTTCCTTGGTTCTCTGTTGGATGGTTTCTTCATTCCCTTTTTAAAAAAAAATGTATTCTATACATACATTTACCCATTTGTGTTGTATACCTTTTGTTTTGTTTTAAGTTCTTATGTTTAGTACCAATCTTTGGTGCACGCTTTGCATGCATATTTTTATTGTTTCCCGTTTTCTCCCGATAATCTTAATTGGGTTTTATTAATTTAGCCTTCCACAAATCTACCACCAGCTTAATGCTAACATAAATAAAACATTTGGTGTTTGTGCAAAAAACTTAGCACGCCTTGCACAACACACTCGTTATCTTTGAATAAAAGACGGTAGCTTAAAGAAATGCTATCCGCACAGCCGTCGTTTGTGAAACGGCGTGTAAATGAAACAAACTGATATAAATAATCCACAACACACACACACCAGGTACTCGGTAAGCAGGGACTCTTAAACGAGCACATGATAGTATAGGGTAGAAATAGAAAACGGCTACCACGCTAGCGAGGATAGTTGTGTTGTAGTCAGCATAAAGTAAGGAAGCAGGTGAACCTTGTAGAAAGTCCCAATACAACGAAGGTTACACGTTTGTGGGCATAACAAAAAGTAGCGTACGTGGCTGAGCGTAAAATGAGCAGAGATAGGCTGGACCCGTTTTACAGCTGGTTGTATATTTCATTACTGTATTGTTAACTTTTTAATGGGAAGTGTCTAATAGTGCAGTCTAATAGGAATAGTATGAAATCAATATGTGGATATTAAAAGATTACTAATATAATAAACTCCTACCGCATTGTGATACTGTCGATGAAAGAAATTAAATAATAGAAATGGACAGATTAGAAATAGTAATTAGAAGCGGATTAAAGTCATTGTATGTAGCAGCTTCCCTTTGATGTGGCGCTTATTTTTTTTTTAGGGATAATATGATTGTTTACGCAGATTTTTGAAGACTTCCTACTTCGAAATTAATTTGGACGCATTATTTTTTTTAGCTTTGAGCATTTTTTCTGAGGCGTTTTAGAGCTGATGGGTCGCGGGCGGTATGGTTTTTTTTGCAGTAATATGACCAAACTTCCAAAAACAGTATGTCAGTTTAGAATTAGGAGGTCGCTAGGGCAAGAATAACCAATCAATTTGTGGACGCCTCCAGATAATGCTATCAATTGCATGAAAAGTTGCGTTTCTGCAAATCTACTCCTGTCGAAATATGTTGTTACATTTTTATTGTGGCAATATTACTTTCAAAAATTCTTTTCGTGCATCATACAAGTACATGTAGCGTCTTTATACCCATGTGTTTGTCATCGCGTTTACAAGTGTCTCATTTTGAAAGTAATGATTAGGTAAACTACTCCTTGACGAGGCAACTACATCATTGATTTAGTTGTTTATCTTTCGTTAACGCCGTCTCCGGTTAAACATTCGCAAAGAGAAAATGTTCTCTTTGGGTTGTACGCCTGAAAGGTATGCAAAATGGTGTTTTTGTTAGAGATTCCTATGTTATACAAACCCCTTACTCGAGTGAGTGCTATTGACGATCTCATTTCCACCCGCAGGAACGAAAAGTGCACAAACAGCGAGAGCTTCACGGTTACTCCAAATTTGGTGAGTAAATTTTTTTTTTCCTTAAAAATTATTTATTTATTCTATTCTATCTATTTTTTAAATATTTTTTGCAATAATCAGAGGTAACGAACTGCCTTTACTAAAGCAAACATCTTAACTATGTTAATTGCTTACGCCATGCAAATTATGCTTCATAAAAACTAGCATGCAATTTGCATAATGCCTATAAAATATGAAAAGTTAAGAAAGAGTGAGGTAAGTTTTCCAGATATTATTTATCTTTAAAATCTTATCAGATGGATTTTCAAATAACATTACGAAATGAAACATATCACTAAATCTAATCCTCCAATATCCTTGAGTCCCTCTCCTGCCGGCTCTTTATTGACCATTACTTAACAATTAAAGTGCATCGCACAAACACGTAAGACCAGATGGATAAGATAAGGTTTTCTCACATTCAAATCCAGTGCTACCTCACATATCGATGGTGATATTCCAAATCTCCTTCCTGTGTCGTGATAGCTTCCGTGTGATATCGCAACCCTAATGTCACGTCCTCAACACGCCGGTCTTCTGTAACCTTCTCCGCGAACCGCTCCCCTCGGCCAGCGAAGCAAAAGGCCATTCTTCATTCGTCATGTTTGGAAAACAGTGTATTTCGGTAATATAACTACGATAAGGATTACATCCGACCCAATCCCCCCGATTAGAGTCACGGTCTGTACCGTGCTCTGTTTCAGGGTTGGAGGCGGCGATCCTGCTTACTATTTAACCGTCGCGCTACCGATGGGAAACCATTTAGTCTTTAACCGCACACCAGCGCTCAGTGGTCAGGATGAAGCTTAGCTCAGCAAGTGTGAGGGTGGCAGCTCTGCTGCTGCTCGGCGTAATTGTCGTTGCTTCGGGCAAATCGGTCGAGAAGATCCGTCGCCCTTTCCCGGGAATTGAGCGGATCGTTGCCCGCAAGCAGGGCATGGTTCCGCCAAAGGGCTACGTGTCACAGAACCCGCGTACGGTTGAGGGACGCTTCACGTCGCGTGTGAACCACTTTGACCCGCAGAATCGGGATACGTTCGAGTTCAACTATCTGCACAATGATCAGTACTACCGTCAGGGTGGCCCACTGTTCATCGTTCTCGGTGGACACTATCCGATCAATCCGTACTTCATGGAGAACAGCCACTTCCGCGATGTGGCCGCTCTGCAGGGTGCCTGGTTGGCCACGAACGAGCATCGCTACTTCGGTGACAGTAACCCCGTCCCGTAAGTAGCCGCGAGCAGCACCACCCAGAGTGCCAACGAATTTCTAACCAGCCGTTCTTTCTATATTGCAGAGACTACTCGACCGAGAACTTGCGGTTCATGCGCACGGAACAGGTGCTGTTCGATCTGATCGAGTGGATCGATTTCTTGCGGCGCGAAGTTGTCGGTGACCCGAACGCACGCGTCATTCTGCACGGTTTCGGCTATGCTGGATCGCTTGCCACCTGGGCCCGTCAGCGCTTCCCGAACATCATCGACGGTGCCTGGGGATCCAGCGCACCGGTGCGTGCCACCGCCAACTTCGAGGAATTCGCAGAGGAGGTCGGCATCATCATCCGCAACAGGGCTGGCGCTCAGTGCTACAACCGCATCTTCCAGGCTTTCCACACCGCGCAGAATCTGATCGATGCCGGCGTCACCGAATTGATCTCGGAGATGTTCAACACCTGCGACCCGGTTGACACCACCCAACCGCTCGAGATAGAGCTGTTCTTCTACGCCATGATGCTTTCGCTCGAGGCGGCCATGGTTGAGGATCTGGACGCTGACAATATTAACCGCGTGTGCGATGTAATCACCGACGAGCAGTACGACACTGGGCTGGAGGGTCTGGCCAACTTCCTGGTCGAACGCTACTCCGACGCACGCGAATGCTTCGATCTGTCGCTCGAAAACTTTGTCCAGTATCTCACCGATCCGGCCATCGATGCACCGGCCAACGTACAATTTGGACTGCGCCAGGCCACGTACCAGGACTGTACCGAGTTTGGTTACTTCGAAACCACGTCCTCGCCGAACCAACCGTTCGGTAACAGAGTGACGTACGATCTCTTCCTGGCCGAATGTCAAGCCGGGTACGGCGATTTCCTCACCCAGGAGGTCGTGTACGAAGGCATTCGTCTGACCAACTTCCACTTCGGTTCGACCGATCCGCGCACCACGAATGTGCTCTTCACGTCCGCCGAGATTGATCCGCTCCGTGCCGTGTCCATCACCGAGTACACGAACCTGCTGGCAAACGCCCGCGTCACGCCGGGAGCATTCATCACCCAGGACATCATGTCGATCAGTGGTTTGGATTCGGAGGAGCTGCTCGAGACGAAGCACATGGCCGAACAGTACATCAGCACCTGGCTCGGTTCGCCGATCAGCCCGTTCCGGAAGTAGACAGCTCGTTAGCGTAAATAGGTGACTCCCGGAAGCCCTTCCCACCTTATCAGCCTGGTGTGGAAAAGGCCTCCCGTCGAGCAACAGCCGCGAACCAAACATGTACGCATAAAGCAAGTAATAAAAACAATAATCTTACCAATAGTAGCACCCCTCGCTGTTTCAATGCTTCCGTTTTTTGGTTTTGCTTTTTTTTCTCTCTCTCTACTTGCCTTTATTGCCGCAGCAGGTGGATAAGAAGGCGATAGTCGACCGGTTGCCGACACTACATGAATCGTTACAAATTTTGAACCGGCCCAATTTAGATAAGGTGTCCATGTTCGAATTTCTGGCCGTCGATGGCCTTATGGTTTCGTTTGTGGCTGATTTATTGCTCCATATGAGAAGGTCTTGAAGCGGTGCGCGGTTGTTATCGCACATCGTGACCAAGCAACTAGCTGTGCTGTGACGAATCCATTACGTTCTAAGGAAGTGGAATCGCTTGAAATGATTCCCAGTATGTGCTAATAAATTAACATTAATGGGTAATTCTTCAAATACTTAGAATTTCGATTAACAGCTTCTAATTGGTGTTAAAACACAGCTATGAAAGAAGTTAAACTGTTGGATGCTGCAATGTAAACGTTAGTTTGACATTTCCATGCACTCATAATTACGCCGGTTCGTTGTTTCCCTCGCGTTGAAGTCTCCTTTATCATCTGCCTACTTCAATCATTCACATTCACTCACCTATTTTCTTATTACCCTTCGAATCGTACGCATACATACATGCAACGATCTTGCTTACGCACATTCCAAATCTGCACACGAGTACATACACCATCAACGTCAGAGGTGCGATGTGTTATCATTAAAATTCGCCACAACTCAAGCCGTACTTTCCGCAACTTGCAAGACAGATCCTTGATAAGGGCCTGCTTTATGGTACCCGGCATGGACGATTTTGGCACGGCCCTTTCCGTTACCGCACGCCGCGCAGATTGAGCTCCCGCTGGTCGCTTCTGACTAGTGTAATAATAATTCAAATCGTGTTCGGCGTGTGATAAACATAATCAAGCATCGTTGGATGAGTGGGTACTATACGTACGCAATCCGGAGAAAGAAGAAGATAGAACAGAGTTGGAATTTCTAACCGAAGGCAAATTGAGTGGCCAAATGAGTGCCCACACGGACACCCGAAGGATGGGCAAGGTGTTGCAGTGTTCTGGGCACCGGGACTATTTAACCAGACCCGACCGGCGGCTGACCATTCAGTTGTGAATATTGTTAGTGCCGGGAAGGGGAACAACAATCGAAACAGGATGAAATTAGCGCTAGTGCTGCTGGTAGCAGTGGCGGTCGTGTCGACCACACTCGCCAAAACGGTACCGTCCGGCAAGAAGTCCGGCCGATTGCCGATGGAGCTGTTGAGCGCCATGTTCGGTGACTTCCCGATGCCGAAGGTGCCGGAGAATTACAAGCGAAACCCACGCACGGTTGAGGGCCTGTTCGAGTCGCGCATCAACCACTTTGACCCACAGAATCGGGATAGGTTCGAGTTTAGATACTTCATGAACGACGAATACTACCGCCCGGGTGGTCCGCTGTTTATCATTGTCGGCGGACATCATAGAATCGACCGTGCAATCTACTTCATGGACGATGGCCACTTCCGGGATGTGGCGGCGCTGCAGGGTGCCTTTTTGGCCACCAACGAGCATCGCTACTTCGGTGACAGCTCTCCAGTGCCGTAAGTACTCATACCGAAGGCATCCACTTCGGGAGTGCCAAGAATTCTAGCTAATGGGCATGGTGTCTCTACTTCCCAGTGACTACTCGCCCGAGAATCTGCGGTTCTTGCGCACGGAACAGGCTCTGTTCGATCTGATCGAGTGGATCGATTACCTCAAGCGTGAGGTTATGGGCGATCCGAACGCACGTGTCATTCTGCACGGCTTCAGCTACGGTGGTGCACTGGCTTCCTGGGCCCGTCAGCGCTTCCCGAACATCATCGACGGTGTCTGGGCGTCGAGTGCCACCGTACGTGCGACGGTCAACTTCGAGGAGTTCACCGAAGACTTTGGTAACACGATCCGCATCAAGGGCAGCGACGAGTGCTACAGCTCCATCTTCCGTGCATTCCACACCGCGGAGAACCTGCTCGATGCAGGCCTCACCGACAGGGTATCCAGCATTTTCAACACCTGCGATCCGATCGATGCGGACAGCCCGCTCCAGGTTCAGCTGTTCCTGCATCTGATGGTGCTCTCGCTCGAGCTGTCCATGTTCGAAGACTTCAACATCGAGAATGTGGCGCGCGTGTGCGACATGCTGACGGATGACCAGTACGATACGCCGATGGAAGCCTTGGGTGCGTACCTGCAGGACCGCTACGACGACATCCGTGACTGTTTCGACCTGTCGTTCGAGAACTTCATCTCGATCCTGGGCGATGAGTCGCTCGATGCCGTCCAGAACCAGCAGTACGGTTTGCGTCAGCTGAACTACCACATCTGTACCGAGTTCGGATACTTCCAGACGGCAATGTCCCGCTACCAGCCGTTCGGTTCCAAGGTGACGTACGATCTGTTCCTGGAAGAGTGTGCCGCCGTGTTCGGTGACTGGCTGTCGTCGGATGTGCTGTACGACGGTGTGCGTCTGACCAACTTCCACTTCGGTGCGACCGATCCGCGCATCACGAACGTGCTCTACACGAACGGTGGTATCGATCCGTTCCGCCATGTTTCGATCACCGAGTACACGAACCTGCTGGCAAATGCTCGCGTCACACCAGCCGCCTTCTATACCGAGGACATTCGCCCGATCAGTGGTTTGGATTCGGAGGAGATGCTCGAGACCAAGCACATGGCCGAGCAGTACATCACCACCTGGCTCGGATCGCCGATCAGCCCGTTCCGGAAGTAATGAGGGAATTGGGAAGGAATGATGAAATCCTGGAAGATGTTCCAACATCTCGCATCGCCACCATCAAGATCTTGCGATGTTGCGTAATGTAAGCTCACTTAGTGTGAACAATTAAAAGCCATAAACGATGGGCTCGATATGGCGACCCCCAATCAATGCCTGTGTTCCATTATCGTTTAATTCCATTATCCGAGGGCCAATGTGTTGTGAGCGCTATCGCACAATCTGTGGAGCGTTCATTTGAGACAGCATTTATGGCGTTGCTGATATAGTAAGGTTTGCGGTCCGCTCGTAAAGACAGCTGGAACGATTA
Source organism: Anopheles moucheti (assembly GCF_943734755.1). Taxonomy (NCBI): domain Eukaryota; kingdom Metazoa; phylum Arthropoda; class Insecta; order Diptera; family Culicidae; genus Anopheles; species Anopheles moucheti. The sequence continues at coordinate 7,977,453 of NC_069140.1, forward strand.
ATTCGATTAGCGTGTCGCACGCAGTTGTTCACGATTATCGCAATTACGTACTTATCGCTGGAAGTTTAAGCAGATTAGCGTGTTTTGTGTTGCCATATATTCGAGGCCCTTCTGTCGAAATCTGACCATAAAGGGCAAACCCTGTACCATTTGGTTCTCTTGCCAGAACCCTGGCAACAATCGGGCAAAGGTCTTTGCAGGTGTTTCTTACACAGCTTAGCAAAGTTACGCACAGTCAAATGTTACTTCCGAAAGTGCCTCTGTTTACATCTCTGCCTATCTGGAGTTATTATCGTGATCGTGGAACACTTCGTCGCTCAGAGCTACTAAGCGTGATGCATCTTATCGAACGATCACGTTTACCGCGGGAAAGGGATTAGCATTGAATAATCGACCCATTTTATCTTTCCTTATCTTATCAACACCTAAAGAGTGCGAAAGGGACACACTTCCGATTGCGGCTGATAATTGGTATTTGATTAATCCAATGACACGATACTGATTCGTACAAACAGGCTGTAACAAGTGTTACGGGAGTAAACAAACGCTGACGTGTAGGAGTTGCGTAACATTATTATTATGCAGCATCTGCTAAACAATTCGACCATGGTGTTTTGGGCCACTTATTTACATCACAACAGTTGTTGCAAGTAATCTGTCACACGTTTTCAATCGTCGTAAGACTCTGTAATGAATTGATTTGTTTCTTATTCACACAGTACACATTGTACTAATTGGTGATCTTAACCTGTTAACCGCTTTACCCGAGAGGATAACGGTTCACAAAATCGTTCTTCAATTGCACTGCCCGATAGAGACTCGGGTAATGTATTGTTTCGCGGGAGTCGCAACCCCTTAACAATTCTTGAAGGGTTAGCATGCCTCCTTGTTGCAAAAATGTTCAAAAGTCTATGCATCTTGGATTGAAATTCAGCTTCAACAATATTCACGCTAGGTGGCGCTGTTGTAGTGTTTGTGACGCCTAAAAGTATGCCATCACAATGCAATTTTGGTGTACTATTCTGACTCTTTTTCATACAACAAGATTGAATAATCAAAGCCTTGATATGGACCATATTCCGCATGTACAGGTCTAACTAATCACTGTCAATTGCAATCATAAATCAGATTAAGAGATCGATTGATGTGAGGTGTTATAAACCTCATGTGACTTTAAGCGTTTCATCGCCATCAACTTAAAATGTGACCTAATGTCACAATCTGCTGATATCTTCTCATAATCTATTGGTGTAATTTTAATGGTTCATCCAACCTCGTGATTAATCCAATCCCACTGATATCGTTCTTTATACAACAGCAACAACCCAATCACCTTTTCCGGAAGAAATGCTATTTATATGCTATTTAACTGCTATGTCGCTGCTAGATTACACTGGAGTCGTACAACGCAACGTCTCAGTTCAGTATCGTTAGTGAGAACGCGCAGTATGGCAGTACACGGTGTATTTTTAAGATGTGCAGTATTATCAGTGTTAGTCGCAGTTGTGTTCGGAGGTAATGGATTTCCTCACCTATTGGATCTTTTCACTCCACGGGTAAACATACCGTCCGGTTATGTGTCGACTCGTTCAGAAGCGTTTCGGTTTCGTACGCGTGTCGATCACCTTGATATCCAGAACAGAGCGACGTTCGAGTTTAATTACGTCTCGAACGACGCCTACTACCGGCCTGGCGGACCGATCTTCATCATAGTTGGTGGAAATATTGCACTGAACGTATTTACTATGGAAGACGGACTGTTTCACGATATTGCCCGCGATGAAGGTGCTTGGTTGTTTAGTAACGAGCATCGTTACTACGGCAGCAGCTCACCTGTGGAGTAAGTGAATTAGTAAAGATAGACCATGCCTCTCTGTTCAGATGCTAATAGAAGGATTTCTTGTTTGCAGAGATTATTCCACACCCAACATGCGATATCTAAGCGTGGAACAGGCGCTGCTCGATTTGATCGAATGGATCGATCATCTACGCCGGGAGGTAGTCAGGAATCCGAACGCGAAGGTGATCTTGCATGGACGGGGTTATGGTGGAACGATAGCCATCTGGGCTCGTCAACGCTTCCCGAGCCTCATCGATGGTGCCTGGGGTTCGGCGGCCTCCGTCATTGCACAGGTGAACTTTAGGGAATTCGGTGAGGATATGGGCCGAACGATCCGTGCGCTCGGCAGTGACGAATGCTACGGTATTGTGCGGAGCGGTTTCCGAGCGGCCGAGAATCTGGTTAATGCCGGACGGTACGACCGTCTGTCGCAGTTGTTCCGCACCTGTGTACCACTGCAGGCCGACGATCCGCTAACGATAGAAACATTCTTCTTCAGTCTCAAGAGCTCATTCGAGGCGGAAATGTTCAGTCAGATAGACTCCGTTGGGCGTATGTGCGACGAGCTAGTAGCCGATCCGGCCGACTCAGCACTGGAAGTACTGGCGAACTTTGTCGAACGTCGTTACGGATTGCTCGACTGTGTTCCGTACGACTTTGAGAGTAGCATTGCGAACTCAATGTACGAAGCGGTTGATGCACCGAACAATGCGGATTTCGGCATCCGGCAGTATTTGTATCAGCTGTGCACTGAGTTCGGTTGGTTCCTGACATCGTCGACGGGTGACAGTCCATTCGGAACACGCATCACTTATCGGTACTTTATCGAAAATTGCCGGGCAGTGTTTGGTGACTGGATCGATCAGGACGTCGTGTACGAAGGTGTTCGGATAACGAACTTACACTTCGGTGCGGACGATCCTCGTGTCACGAAAGTAGTTTACGTGACCGCAGAGTTCGATCCGACCCGGTTCCTCACGCTTACAAATTACACCAACCTGCAGGCGAACGCGTTCGTTGTCCAAGGTGCCCTGTCGGCGTTCGATTGGATGCCGGAGAGTGAGACCGACTCGGAAGATTTGCTGCGTGTACGACGCGAGATCGTGGGATACGTTCGTGGCTGGTTAGAGGGAGGTTTGATTGGCACGAAGTAAGACATAAACGGAACAATAGGAATGGATTTAGCACTATATCTTGGAACCACATATAGTTATATTTTTGTATAACAATAAACAACTTACAAACTTTAAAACAAAGTTTAACGATGTCTTTGAAGATTCAGTATAAGTTTTCGTTTAGGTACACTGAATGTTCGAATATCTCTTCGTAAATCATTGCGCCTAAAGGTAGGCAATCGTTGTACTAAATTTCACTTATACCTGCTATTAATTTTTGTATCACTCGAATCATTTAAAGTCGTCTTCTTCAAGAGTCATTCAATTCATTAAGGATTAACTAATCCTCTTATAAATTTCTTCTCATAATTTCAGCATTTCAATTGTTGAGACCTAAATAAGCCGCATCGAATAAAGAGCTATATCTTCTTCTATAGTCATACATAACACAATTACGATAAGGAGTTCTTGATGTTCTTGATGTTGGAGCTCAAGGTTTTTCTTATTTGCGTACTTCTCTGGCTCTAAAACCTAAAATACCTCCTATAAGCTAAATTCTGCAGACTTCCGTTTCCATGCAGGTATTGCATACTTTCAGGCGTTGAACCTTGAAAGTGATCTTGGATATGGCTATGGATGTATTGGTGTTATTTCATTATTTACCAGCAATAAAACATGTTTTTCATTCAATTATTTTTGGTTTTATGGACCGATTGAATAGCCCAAGCCTGGATGTATCCCGCTTGTCTCGCATGCACAGGTGTAACTAATCACTGTCAATTGCAATCATAAATCAGACTTAGAGATCGTAGCGTAAAGTAATACAGCTCATGTGACTTTAAGCGTTTCATCGCCATCAACTTAAAATGTGACCTAATGTCACAATCAGCTGATATCTTCACCTAATCTATTGGTGCAATTTTGATGGTTTATCAAACCTTGCGATTAGCCCAATCAAGCTGTTATCACTCTTTATACAAGAACAACAATCCAATCACCTTTTCCGGAGGAACTGCTATTTATATGCGTGCTATGTCTCTGCTAGATTACACTGGAGTCACCTCAGTTCAGTATCGTTAGTGACAACGCGCAGTATGGCAGTTCACGGTGATTTTTTAAGATGTGCAGTATTATCAGTGTTAGTCGCAGTTGTGTTCGGAGGTAAAGGATTTCCTCACCTATTGGATCTTTTCACGCCAAGGGTAAACATACCGTCCGGTTATGTGTCGACTCGTTCAGAAGCGTTTCGGTTTCGTACGCGTGTCGATCACCTTGATATCCAGAACAGAGCGACGTTTGAGTTTAATTACGTCTCGAACGACGCCTACTACCGGCCTGGCGGACCGATCTTCATCATAGTTGGTGGAAATAGCGCACTGAATGCATACTTTATCGAAAACGGACTGTTTCACGATATCGCCCGCGATGAAGGTGCTTGGTTGTTTAGTAACGAGCATCGTTACTACGGCAGCAGCTCACCGGTGGAGTAAGTGAACTATTAAAGATAGACCATGCCTCTCTATTCAGATGCTAATAGAAGGACTTCTTGTTTTCAGAGATTATTCCACACCCAACATGCGATATCTAAGCGTGGAACAGGCGCTGCTCGATTTGATCGAATGGATCGATCATCTACGCCGCGAGGTAGTCAGGAATCCGAACGCGAAGGTGATCTTGCATGGACTCGGGTACGGTGGAGCCGTAGCCATCTGGGCTCGTCAGCGCTTCCCGAGCCTCATCGATGGTGCCTACGGCTCGACAGCCTCCGTGATCGCACGAGTGAACTTTAGCGAGTTCGGTGAAGATATGGGCCGAACGATCCGTGCGCTCGGCAGTGACGAATGCTACGGTATTGTGCGGAGCGGTTTCCGAGCGGCCGAGAATCTAGTTAATGCCGGACGGTACGACCGTCTTTCGCAGTTGTTTCGCACCTGTGTACCACTGCAGGCCGACGATCCGCTAACGATAGAAACATTCTTCTTCAGTCTCAAGAGCTCATTCGAGGCGGAAATGTTCGGCCAGGCAACCCCAGATTCCGTGGGACGTATGTGCGACGAGCTGGTAGCCGATCCGGCAGATGCAGCACTGGAAGTATTGGCGAACTTTTTCGAACGTCGTTACGGCTTGTTTGACTGTGTTTCGTTCGACTTTGAGAGTAACATTGCGAGCTCAATGTACGAAGCGGTTGGCGCACCGAACAATGCGGAATTGGGCATCCGGCAGCGTTTGTATCAGCTGTGCACTGAGTTCGGTTGGTTCCTGACATCGTCGACGGGTGACAGTCCGTTCGGAACACGCATCACCTATCGGTACTTTATCGAAAACTGCCGGGCAGTGTTTGGTGACTGGATCGATCAGGACGTCGTGTACGAAGGTGTTCGGATAACGAACTTACACTTCGGTGCGGACGATCCTCGTGTCACGAATGTGGTTTACGTGAACGCAGAATACGATCCGACCCGGTTTGTCTCGATTACAAATTACACCAACTTGCAGGCGAACGCGTTCGTTATCCCGGATGCTGTAGTGTCTCTCGATTGGCTGGCGGACAGTGTGACTGACTCAGAAGATTTGCAGCGTATACGACGCGAGATCGTGGGATACGTTCGTGGATGGGTAGAGGGAGGTTTGATTGGAACGAAGTAAGACCATAACAGAACAGTAAAAATTGACCAAAGCGCAACCCAGCTGAGCAGCATAATGCGTAATTCATCACTTTTACTAAGCAATAAATTTGGTTTGTAGTTTAAAGAACAAACAAACTTCAAGTATCCTTTACAAAGTATCTTTTAAGAGGTTAATGTTAATTTTGGTTATGGTGATACTTCATTGTGCAATATTGCGCCTAAAGGTATGCATTTCACATACATTGCACTTGCAAAAGAGTTCCACTGGAGTTAACTTTGCATAGTACTCCCAGATTCGTAACATATTACTGTTATGTTACACAATCATCTGCTGACGAAGAGGAATCAGATGAAAGCCTTCGTATCATCCCGAATGCCTTACCACGGTTCCAAATATCATAGAGTATCTCGTGTCATTTGCGCCTAAATGTATGCATCACACAGTATTATTAGTGGCATATTCGATTTCTCTGTTTTATTTACTATGTGTTAGCTAGTTTTGTTTGAGATTAACTCTTCACACTGACTGTTATGCTGTTTAAGATCATCTGCATGATCTTCTATATTTACATCACTATTCAGCTATTGGTAGCTTGGTCACAACGATCAACCGGCGAGTTCCACCTCATCCATTCAGATATGTGTACTTACCTGCCCCAGGAGCTACTCACTTGTCGAGTAAACTCCAATTAAAACAATACCCATTTCATTGCACTTTCTAAGGCACACGTCGAATAAAGAGAGACTTCTTCTCCATTCGCCATATATCACCCAATCGCGATAAGGTGCACATTGAAAGGAGGATAATTTCCCACATCTTCTGCATTGACAATTAAAAACTCTCACGTCCCACGCACACGCCAGTCGGACCGTAGTGCGGTGGAAGACGAACAGAAGAACAAGGCTCATTAAATACAAACCAGCGAAGCAAGAAAACATACTCGCAACGACCAGAAAGCCAAACTTCATGTGCGCGTGCTGCCGATTTTCATTGCCGATCAGATATCGACAAGCGGCGGTTTTGGTGGTGTTGTGGAACCAAAACAAACATTTGGCTTTTCCATCGCTAAGCTACAGAGCAAAAAAAAAAGCGAGAGCCATTTTCCGGGTGAGCAAGATGGGGAAAGGAAAACTCCAAGTGATTAATCCGATTGTGCTGCTCCGGCATTGATGTCGGTCTTCACTTTCTCAGCAGTAGGATTAGGGGTATGGCCTGCTTTTGTGCTTTGGAGGCGAAATATATTGTTTATTGTTTTGTTTTGCCAGAAGGAACACATATCTTTCTTCGGGGCTTTAATTGTTCTGTATCTCCATTGCAGAGTACCTCACAGTTAAAAATAAAAAGACTTGTGCTTGGACTTGTTTCTTAGGGACAAACAGACAAAAGACAGAATGCATAACATTAGGCGAATAGTAACAGCGAGAATGGAAGGAATGCATAATTACCAGATAGTTTAGGGTGCTGACAGTGACACGTAATTTGCTACATAAAACACGACACCTCTTGAACCGCTCCCGAGCGATCCTCTCCCACACAGCGAACGATTGTAACCTGTTCTGCGTGGATGTCGATGTTGTAGGCTTACTAACGCCGGAAATGCGGCAACAGAACGATGTCCGTGCCATTGAACCTGCGAGCGCATTGTCTGCCGCACGCAAGTGATGATAACCGGAAGTTCGCACGATGTCGAATTGGAATTGGTTGGTGCCGTAAGGGTCAGAACGACCATCTAACAAGAGTTCTAAGCGCACCCGGCGTTGGTGTAAAAGTGTGAAGCCGCAGTGACGAAGATCACGCGAGAAACAGCTGCGGTAACGATAATCGCCACCATCGGAGGTGGTGGAAATATTTTTGCCATTTTCATATCGCTCCCCCTTGATACACCGGTGCAGCAAAGCGTGACCACATAAAGGGCAACCGTTCCTTCGTGGTTTGTGTGATAGCACGTACGTTCGGCAGGGGTTTTTTCGGTGCGTTTAAAACACGCAAAGCTAGGATTTGTCCGGCTTGGATCGAGTTCTAAGCCAGCACGGATAGAACGGGGCAGCATAATCGCGCCAGCAAGACGGAACGGAAGTCAGCCGTGAACAGTGATCGGGCGAGAGACCCCCGGGCAGCATGACGCCAGATGATGGCGATGCGCTTGGCTCGTTCCGGGTGGCTCACCAGAGGGAACGAGCTGTGCAGAACGAGTAACATTATGAGGTTGGTTTGAAGGCTTTGCTACTTAAAATGCAAACTGGTAGAATTGGGGAACACAAATCGCTCTGCAATGATTAGACTCAACAGTCTGTTGTCTCAGCATGTGCAGCAGGGTTGGCAAAAGCATGAGCAAGTTTTCTACTCATCTGTAAATACTATTCTGTTATTTTATGGATGATTTTCTTGTGTCTGTGTATTTTTTATGTCAATAGATAATAAAATAATTAACATATTTATTTACTAATTCATTTTGATAGCATTTGCTGCTTTTAACCTAATTTGAATACATTGAATAAAAATAATCGTCAATGGGATATGTAATAGTGATTTTAACATACGAAAATAGTCACTATTTTAAAACAAGAAAGAGATCCAACATAAATTTAAGGAAAAGAGCTATTTTTATGTAAAAAAATATTATTCTTCCATTTGCATACTTTCGAGAGTTATGGCACTGAAATATTAAAAGTGAAGTTAAAGTCAATTTAGCATCGAATTTTAAGCATGTGTTATTTTAAATAAATATTTATTATGTTGATTAAGTTGTTTATTGTGTATTCCATTACAAATAAATAAAATTTTGTGGTGGTTTCGCTCAGTTTGTGTATACTCCTATCCCAGTTTTGACAACCCTGCCGTCTGCAGCGTGAAAACGATCATGGGGGGAAAGCGCCGAATGATCCTCACCGCACGAGATAAACGCAACGCGTGTGAGGAACCATTTTACAGGGGTTTTACAATACACATAAGCAAAGCATAAAATATTTAGTCACAAATTATTCATTTTCGAAGGCAAAGAGTTTATATATTAATTAACAAATTATAGTAACATTGATAGTAACATTTTAGCAGTGAAATTTGACAGTTTTCGTGAGTTTTACATGCAACGAACCATGAATAAACCCTGCTTTTCTCTCTTTCCTTCTCGCTTAGGCGCCCATTCGGTGGTGTTTAGTTGTTGTGTGGAGCCTACAAAAACGTAGGTAGGGGAAACGCTTGGCGCTGTCGAGTCTGCCGCGAGAGCCTCGAGATGTTCCGCCAAGCATTCAATGCATCACCAAAGCTCGGCAGTGACGGACGTGTACCGCGGTTCGTCGTTCGTTCGTTCGCAAGTTACGGTGCTGTGTATGTGTGTTGCAATTTTATAGTGCGCGCCATAGTTTATGAATCCTGCTCGAACGGCGTAAGAGAAAGAAGAACAAACGAGAGTCAGTGATCCTCGGAGCGGAGTGGTCACAGCGGGTGGAAAGATCGCTCTGTCCGGTACAGACACACAAACAGCCCGTTCTACCGGAAACGTAGCGTGCAGAGCAGAGCGAATATGGCGTCCAGCAGCGATCGTCAACCGGTGACCGAGCGTGGCGTGTCGGTTTAAAGCGTGTGCCCGGATCCGTTCCAGTTGCATTGTTGGTTCCGTGTCGGTGATGTCTGTGATTACGCATTGACGCAAAGTGACGCGTTGTTTCCGTGGGCTCCACCGTGTGTTCGGTGCGCTGTGTTTTGTTTTGTTTGCAATCCCGATCAAACACCTCATTTCAAGCGTGACGGTGAAATTTTGCTGGTGGAGTGATTTCGTATGCACGCGAGTACGCGAGTGAACGCGAAGGTGAAATCAAGCACAAAGTGTCGTCCCCCTTATTAATGCGTCGTGTTTTGTGGCTGATTTAATACCCAAACAAGGCCTCGAAGCTGTCGTGTGCTAGTGAAATTGTGCTGCACAGTTGGATCCGTTGTACCAGCAGTAGAGCGTCCCAAACGGGCAAAGTGTGGCTATCAACAACGGAAGATGAAATTCTATACGGTCATGCAAAAAGTCAGCGGTAAATTCTAGCCCGCACAGCACCCATCCTACCATTCTGCAGCGTGCTATTTCCTCTTGGACATCATCAGCGCCGGGTAAGTGTGGGAACAGGCAACTAATTGGCATCACTAACACCACGAACCGCGAAACATCCTCCAGTACATGGAAACAAAACCGGCCGAGCCCAAAGAAGGCAAGGCTTTCGAAGGGAGAGCAAAACAACCACACGCCCATGTCTGGCTCTCTTTCACTCTAGTCGCTCGGGTAACCTTTAATGACCACCTCGATGCCTCAGCACCAGCATCCAGCATCCAGAGCCTCGATATCGAAGCGATCCTCATCCGAGAGCGATTCCGGTTTCTTTCCCTTTTGCTTTCATCCATCCAAATACGAGCCGCGTTAAGCTTCCAAGCGTTTACCGCGAGAGGGCGCTCTGTTTAGTCTGCCCACAAATAGCTTGTTGTATGTCTCTCGCTCTCTCCTTCTTTTGGCTCGGCGCGAAGATCATCGGAAGCACAAGATCGGATTTGAAGTTGATGGGAAGCGAATGTTTGTAAATAATTAATTTGTCAAGTGTCTTTGACACTGCCAGAGCCCTGCTGAAACGCAGGTGCCGAAGTACGCAGGGTGTGTGTGTCACGTAGGGAAAAGAAATCACTTTTCACTTTCTTTCACCGTGTGTTTACATCACGGGCTGTTTTAGACGAAATGTGAAATTTACCACAAAGTGGAGAATGAAAGAAAAAAAGGTGGTAACTTCCGTTTTCGTTTTTTTTTTGGGGAGGGACGGTTGGTGAAACAATTTAGTCAACCGTGTTCTGTTCCGTTCGATTGACGGTTCCGTCCGTGCGTTTCCGTCCGCTTTTATTTCCTTTTTGGCGAATGTCGAGATTCCAATCGCTAATTTTTCACACGAATTCCACGTTTTCTTGTTTTTTGGTTTTGTTAACTTTTCCTCCCTAACATCCCTCTTACATTCCCCCAATCGATTCCACACGTTTCGTTCCGTGAAGCCGTATTTCGTATTTCGTCATCTGGTCACACGAACTGTGGTAACAGACCTTGCGAGGTATGAAATGCGAATAATTATAACTGAGAAAAAAATGCCTCCCCCAATGATGAGCCCAATGGGGCCTTGCCGCGGAGCGTTACAGGTTGGGTTTGTTTATCCATTCGATGCACTCCTCATCTCAAAAAACCCCCAGGGGGATGATCGTGTGTCGATGATGCATTCGCCTCGACGAGCTCAGGATGCCTATCTCACACGCTCCCCATCGCACTCTTTCGCTCGCATTGTCTCTATCTCTGTGCGGGTTTGGGGACAATGTCATCTCCGGGTATGTTGCAGGCTTATGTTGCTCTCCGAGCACTAGTGGCCTTTCATGTTTCATTCCCCACCCCGTCAATCGCACACTAGTTCGAGTGCTTTTCATGAGCGCGTGGTTGTTATGCTTTTTTGTTTAATACGTCCCCTCCCGTGCTGTAAAGGTTACGACATCTCATCGTCTCTGCGGCTGCTATCTCACTCACCACCGGCAGGTTTTCCCAATGTTTTATTACGCCAGCTCCGGCATAACCGCGGCCAACTTCACCATCACCAGCTTTCCGCGCAATTGACGACAAGGGTCGCGATCGTATGCGATCATACGGCCATTTAATGTGCGCTTGCGGGCGTCACTATCGCATCACAGGTTGTCGTTGGGAGCTTTTTTTTTGGGGGTGGAATAGTTTGGATGAGGTTATGAAGTTGCCAGTCCAATTGTTCTCCTCGTCGTCTCAGGCGTTGAGTTTTCACTGGTTGAAGGGAAATTTAAACATCTGCAGAATGATCAGCATGAAGCATTCTTAAAATATGGAACAAGTTAGAAGACGTGCTTTGTTTTGCCCAACAGTAGACTTCTAACAATTAAGCAAAGGAACAAAATTATCAAGGTCCTAACCAGGAAATTAATATCAATAACGAAGATGTCCACCTGGAGAGTGGTTTAGAATTCTTGAGTTCTTCATTCCCCATCCAATATTTAAGATTCTTCTAAAAACTAAAGTTAATGAGACCTTTGAGTTCCTAAGTGCAAATCTTTATTGAACCATTACTGGCTGCAGTAATGGTGTAATTTCAGATTATTTTTTGTACTACAAGAATTAAACTTACGGTTCATGGTTGTATAGCTTTCAAGAGAGAAAACGTAAAAGAATTTTTCGAGCAATGCCACTTCCTCACAATATACCCATTAGCAAAGTATTTCATTAGCCTCCTTCGGTTTATTCCATCAACACTTCAATCTGATCAATCAGCTCCATGCATGGTCGCCACTGCCACTGCATGGTCCACGTCCCATGGTGCCCGCTGCCCTGCGCGATTGCATTGCAAAATTGGCCCCCGGCACGTCGACACACACCGCGCCACATTGGGACCTGTACTGTTTCGGCCGGGCCAGTGATCGCTATGGAACGCTTTTCATCACAGCGCCACCGACCATCAGCCGACCAGCAAGCGATTCTGCAGCTGCACGCGAACCGCCGGGCTGGCATTTGTGTGTGCCTTCGAGCCGGTCGATCTGTTATTGTCGGGCGGTGTTGTATAGCTACTGCGTCGCCTCCTGTTTTTCCAACCCCTTCCGCAACCACGCAGGAGGGGAAGGCCGTTTTTGGTCGGTTTTTCCCACACACATGCGCGCGGCCCGCAGACCCAGCGGCCCGGGGAGCGACCCGTTCAAGGATAATTGTGAAATAATTGTGTGACTGAATTGTTTAAAACTTTTTGAAAAAACTCACACTCGGTGTGATTTCGACTCTTTTCTATTCTCTCGTGCTCCTCATCGGCCTCTCTCTCTCGCGAGATGTCGTGCATTATGTTCTCCTTGTTTGGATTTGATGCCCTTTCGCGGATCGTTTATGACCTTTCGGATTCATGCAGCTACCTTTCATGCACGGTGCAGCGCCTTTTGATGTTCGATCCACCTGCAGCGGGAGATGAGTTTACTGTTCAATGTCCACGTGGACCGTGTTTTTGACGGGTTGTTCGGTTCGGTTCGGATCGCGTGTAACAATTTGTTCGCTTCCCATCAAAACCTCCCTCGCGTCGTCAAGGATGAATCAGTTGTACATGTTGAGTTGATGTTCTTTTCTGTTCTGCCATTATGATACATTCTTGAACGCATTTAACGCATTGTGGAAACTGACGTAGGCTGGAAAAACAATCTTCACACATTGCAAAACATAATGCTTATAGTACCTTATCGATTAACTCTATCGATGATAGACGTGATGGATGCCTATCAATGACCTGCTTAAGCGAATCATCGTGAGATCCGTTGCTGGTTTGCGGTAAACGGACACTCTCCTTTTGGGGTTGGGCAATAATTTTCCCTTCGGATAAACAAACAAAACCAGTCAAAATTCGTTACCTTATCGTTTCGATGTTGCCTTTTGATTTTCGCTTTCGAACGGTGAAGGCAAGAGAAACGAACGAACCGAAGCCGCAACCGTTGGTAGGTAATGATTAAAGTTTCTCTTTGCGGGAAAAGTCCCGCATCAGGGCTGGGTAGGGTTGTGTGCCCTTGCAGGGCATGTTTTGATGTTAATTTGTTGAAGTTTTGAAAGCACCGTCTTAGAGAATGTTTGTAAAAATTAACAAAACGTCTAAGAACAACAAATGCAAGAAGACATTGAATACCATTTCATTTGTGTCTAAAACTTCTCTTGTTTGTTATGCACTTTGAGCATCGTTTGCGACGTATTGAAAATGTTTTATTCGATTGACAATTTTAAAGCTGCATGCCGAATTAATGTGTGCAATAACAGTAAACGTTTGTTGCATAATTTGATGTAGTAACACTTCATCTAAACACACCGTTACTTACACACCGATGCGTTTGTGGCATTTTCAAGGGTTTTGTGTTGTTACTTTCCTTTTTCCACGCATGTTACTGTTACACTTGATCGGGTTTTCCATCAAACAAAAGCCGCCGATTAAACATTCTCCCCCAACGCGCATGTAATATATGGATCGAAGGAAAATTACAAAACGATTCGTGCGTCCACCGGTGCACATAATAACAACAAACAGCAACAAAAAATAATCAAAATTAGTTCAGTATGTGACGAAAACTCAATTCACTGCTCCACCTAACCGAGTTGTGAAAACGTCGGCTAAACTAAAGGTGACCACCAGCGTAATAAGAAAAGCGGGGGGAAAATGCACACAAAACCCATAACCAAAAAAAAAAAACGACACCAACATTCCAAGCATGGGTGGGAAATTTTATAAACCACCTAGTGTCGTTGCACTAGCCCAAAGTGTGATCGCATCATAGGGTTTCTTGTAGCCGCTCCAGCTACAGCATCGCGGTTAATTAATGCAACATCTAAAGTTTACAGCGTGAACGATTGTGACGAAATTTGCACTGTCCCATTATGCATTAATACCGGAGCGTGCTCGATCGCCAAATATGATCAACTGTATGAAGGGCATGGTTGATTTAAAATTGAGTTTCGGTTGTTTTTTTTTTCCTCAAGAAAATCGATCAATGATGCAAATTGTGTGGCCGAGGCAAACAAAACACAACGCATTACGAGTGATGCAATTGTAGATTGTGCTGATTTGTGTTGCAATATTTAAAAAGGCAAATGAAGACAAATATGAAGGAAATACTAAAAAAATGGGACAAAACAAAACACAATAACGAACTTCATAATCATTACTTTGTTCGAAATACTTTGGAATAGTAAATTACCTTCGCTGAATTTAGTTCATTAATGCCAAACCGACATTAATGAGCTCATTCGATGTTAGTGTATCAATCGACGGTTCGTCGCTTGTTTGAGTCTTTCGTATGCACCTAAATGTATGCAATCATTAAATCTATGGTACGACAGTAGAAGAAAGTTACAAATGATTAACGTATTATGGGAAGAAAAGCATTCTTAAGACGGAATCTGTTAAGTTAGCTTTAGTGTTCTCCTGAGCTGTTCCAATGTCCAAAAAATAGTTTTTTTCCGAAGACATATCAATAAGAAGTTTCCAACAATGCGTATTTGTATGTTGTTTTTTTTATTTCTAATTCGTGAGCGTCAAACGGTGATCTCTTCATCAAGTGTTTCCTTCTTCCCTCGGCTCTAATGCCCACTAATTCTTCAGCACGATCAACCAACCGATCGATAATGATGATGATCTTCACTATTTGCCCTCTCGCTGCCTTATGACGGGGAGCAGCTTCTCCATCAACATGTGGCCTTGTTTTCGCTCAGTTTCGTTCCTTTCATTCCCCCCATTGTCGATGAGTTTCCTTGCCGGTGGCATTATAATTATTACTCGCGCTATGATGACCCTTCTTCGTCATCTGCCTTCGTGCGCCATGCGTTCGAAAGCATTTGGGCCACCCAGCCGGAATCCCACAATGCCCGTCCCACCCCGTAATGAGTGCGGCCATTCAAAGAATGTGGAGAAATATAAAACTTTTCAGATGTGCCACCAGATCGTGCGCATCTTCATATGTTTTGTGTGTGTGTGTGTATGGAAGCAACTCCGAAATGCCTCCGAGCACACAGAGCTATTAGGACCAAGGACCAGCTCACCGGGCGGAATCCGGTAAAACGTGAATAAACACACTCGTGCCAAACGAACAGTGTGCACGCCAAGTGCAAATTACGTTTTATTGCAGCATCTTCAAACCCGCGCTTAGCCGCGCTGAGTGAAAGCCAGCGTCGAGTGGTCTAACCGGGTGGTTTCACAAAATGAATTTAACACGCGTAGACCCATCGTGCTGGGTCCAACGTAAGCAACGGTCCCTCACGTCTAATGATGATTTCTTACTTAGGACTATTCTTTACCGTCAAATTTAATTAATTTTAGGGTTAAAAACTTAATTAAAACCCCCGAGACAGCGGTGTGCGGAAGTCTCGTAACTCGTTTTTTTTTTTTGGATGGCCTAAGGGTGAGCGCGATGTGATGAGTTAATGGCGATCTTAGAAAAACTTCCTTTTCAACCCTGAGATCATGCCACACGACACATCCTCATCGGTGACCGTGGCATTTTTTTCAAAAACATTTGTTTGGTAGTGACAAACAAAAACAGAAGATTAAAACCACCCCCTACTGCAGAGTGGTGGAGGGGAAGACCCAATTCTCGGCTGTCCATGGGTGGTTGCCATCCAGCGGGTGTCCTTCGAGCAAAATTTTCCCATCGACAAAAACCAACCGACATACGCCCCTCCGAACCGTTACGGTCATTGTGGAGAGCAAAACTGTACGGCGAAACGAAACCACACCGGTACGGAACGGAATCGTCCAAATCACACCATTCAAAGCATCGTTCGCGCAACGGCTGTAATTCATTTTCCCTTGCTCATCTCCGGTCCGGAGGCTTGCTGTTCGCTTGATTTCTAGAACGATTTCAACACCATTTTCCCGAAACCCCCGAAGCGAGAATGATTTTGCGCATCGCGCCACGTAGCGCACGCACCGGTGTTGACATTGGATGTATGCTAATTTTGCACTCCCTAATGCTACCACTGAGCTGACGGAATGATCGTAACCGGGCAACGGTGCACAGTGTGCTATGGTTCCGGGTATTGTTTCTAAGTTCGCGGAGGCACACAAATGTGGCGAGAATATAGAACGGGACCAGACTGTTGGAACTATATGACTAACTACCTTTCGATCCGGCGAGATATGATTCGAAACAGTTGCTGATAGACGTTACATCGGTTGAACTATTCAAGGTGATGAGTAAGTTGATCGATATCTGGTCTGATGTTAAAAATCGCTTCACTTTTCAACCGGCATCATTATCCGGGTCTTTGTGTGCGCGTTTGGATCTATTCACTCCATTTCCGGAACACCGAATTCCAATTCTCAAGTTCAGAAATTCAGATTGATGAAACTGTATGAACCCTTGAACACGGTTAATGATTCTGAATCCATGATTCTCCAAAGATTCAAGCTTTTCCACCTTTTTATCTTCATCTATTGTAATAAAACTATTGCAAAGATAAGAAACTGTCAAAGTGCTGGTAGAATACGATTGCCTTTTCCAATTCAATTGACTTTTAATTTGATTAGTTTATAAAAGTGAAACATTCTTCAGAGTATTAACAATCTTTGGAAGTTCATAAATCCTTGGAGATCTTAGGAAATTCATGAACCACCAGGGATTCTTCAACCTTAAGCGATTCATTCATCTTTCGAAAGTTTGCTCAGGATTTCAATAAACGTGTCATCTCATAAGATTCCAGAAGCACAGCTGTGTTTAGCACTCAGCATCATTACTGCTTGTATTCGTTAGTAATGAAACTATAACTTTAAGTTGTAAAATTTGAAACATCCGTACTTATTCGTAATATTATACCCTTTTTCTCGTTGATGTGGCTAAGATCTCGCTTGTTACGTACTGCTATAAATTTTCTTCGCAACTTAACAACCAATTGGATTTATTTTTTCCAACTAAACAGAACCAATCGTAGAGACCCCTATCAGGGTTCGATCCAATGGAAATTCGTTTACACGACCTTCAATGTTTTCGGAGACCCATAATTTAGATATATTGCACACATTTATGGCACGATCATTCATCACTTTTAATTTATGGCAAACTTGGATAAACTAATAACAATGTTTAACAGCAGACGAAAGTACAAATCATTTCCAAATGAATAATGATCGCTATTCTTGCTAAATGTTTTATGGAATGAATCCGCCCACTAATCATTTACCATTACCAGAACTGCCATGGCCATCTGCAATCGAGGGAGTCTACTCAATGCCACATTGACTATTTAAATTCATCCACTGAAAGCCCAAGCGGTTTCTTATTTAAAATTTGATCTTCAACTGGCTTGTTTGTCAACATTTCGTTTATGTTTCAGATTTTATTAGCTGGTCTCTGTGTGATTTTCCCGCTGTTTTCTAATTACCTGTGAAAAAGCACCCACGTACTTCCAGACAATACAGCTGCTCTGTACAACAAGAACGCCACACCGCGGTAATTGAACGGATGGGGGCAGCAGCACCAATGGAAAAATTGGCATTACCCACAGCAAAACTCGCCCAAAAGAAGGCAAAAATAAACTGCTGGGAAAAGCAGGCTGTGTGGCGTTAACAAAGTAGCTGCTGGGCTGGCCACCCGATCCCAACCCTGCTAGATAATCCGTCTATACGCTCCCATTGCACTTGGGTGTTTCGGGGGGATAGAATGCGCGCTCGTGAAACAAAACCGTATTAAAAGAATGCAAACAATAATAAAAGCTGAACGAAGCGTTATACCCGTACGGTGGTGGGAGAGGGCAATTACCCTCCGGCTTTCCTGACATGCAGCTGCTGCTTATTACGCAAATTTTATGCACTCACCACTAACAGAGCAGTCGCGCCGCCATGAACGATCATACTCCAGTTCGCCCTTGCCCATAGCCTCCCCATTTTTACCGGTGGCCCACAAACAACTCTTACGCTCGCATGTGTATGGGTATTTTCACTAGTGCTTTAGTTTATTTTAAACCCGCATGGTTTGGGCCGATGGGGGGCATAAGTGCTAGAACCGGGTTTTGTACCATTTGAGTGGTTTTGGAAAATTCTCTCGCCGATGTGTTTGCAGCCTAATGTGGATGCAAGTGGTACTTATTCCAAAGAACGAACGATTTTCCCTCCTATTCGCTGGTGAAAGAAAGAAAAACACTTAAGAGCTTTTACCCTCATACTAAGCGGGAAATGGAGTGAATGGGAGGGATGGAGGGCAATTTTCTCCCGTGTCGGTTCCATCATAAACACCCGGCGAATAACCTCCGTTTGACCCTCGCACAAGAACTAAGCGTAGCGAAAGAGCAAAAAAAAACACACACACAGTAAATCGACCTCAACCCGTTACGTCCCTTTTGCGGAAGAAAGCTTGCGGTTTTTGTGTACGCATGGTAACATTACCCTGCACCACGCTCCCAACATTGTTCCCTGCCCTCCCAGTTACACCACACACAGCTACGGTTACCGGGCGTACGCGAGAGAACCGTAAGGTCATAGCCGCCACCGGTCGGTAAAGGGTTTTCGGTGGGTAAAGGGAAAACATAACCAAACAAAATCTGTTCAGGTTGCAGCTATAACGCGCCACCACATAACACACATCGCCAGCCCTGGGAGGCCTCGGACCAACAGCTGATTTCGAGCGAACTGCTGTGTCGTAATCTGGACCGGTTCGGGCAGTTCCCGGTTGGATAATATTCTGGATACGCGCGTAGTGCGCAAATGAGTTTTCGGTTGTCGATGTTGTCGGTGGTTATCCTTCCATGTGCTCTGGTGAACTCTGCATGTGTTACTCATGCTATTTCAGGAGAAGTAAATTAATTGTTGTAATACATTATGCTTCTTCCTTATCGGCACAACAACCTCAAGTGGTCTAAGTCTGCCACTTTGTTTGCCCGTTACTGGATCTTTAAAAATTGATAAAGATGATTGCCTTATTTCAGCCAAAGCATGGTCAGAATAAATCTCTTTAAAAGTATGCTTAACTTCAACTCCAATTTTGTTAACAAAATGTTACCAAAACACCCTTGAGTTGCGCATGATTCTTGTGCATGATGGATCTTTTGAGAAGACTTAAGCGTATGAATCATCGATAAAGAGTCACTCGAAAATATGACATAAATCACTAGGGCTGAGAATCACTCATAATCCGAAGACTCATAGGTTTATTAACTCGGAGATTCCTGAATATTACAGGCCTGAGTTACGTAACCAAAAAATAAATGTCAAATGTTTAAAATAAGGTCATATGTTTTTCGGGGATCACAGCCCCATTTTAAAATGTCCAAATCTCCTTTTCAGGTGGAATCGATATTTCACTTCCCAGAAGCAATAACACTAATCTTTAATGAAACAAAACTGAATCTCCATCAATCGCCATCGTTCGTCCGATTCAAGTAACCCCAAATGCAAAGGCGGACCACTCTAAAGGGCCCATTTCTTATTTACGTTTTCACCTTCTTCCTGTATCCATCACCTGCCGTTCCGTTCCACACCGTAAGGTTCATTAGGTCACCACCCCGCGGTAGTAGAGAGACTGGGCGGGAAATTTACGATCGAGACCCGATCGCAGTAGGCCGAAGGAACCGATCGATTAGCCGGTTCATTTGCGCTAGGCGAAAGAGAATGATTAATCGACCGTTAATGCTCTACTACCGGGCGGCCGGATTCCCGATCCCCAAACTGCACCGGATTTCAGCCGGTGCCCTTCCCCTTAAGCGTCCACTCCACACGCTTCTCCACCTTGCCACGTGAAGGTGCTCGCGGGAGTTGACATAATCGAGCTGGAAAGAAAAAGGTTGCCCAACCGGAACCGTCCGAAGCGTTTTCCATCCGTCCGAGAAGCCGTACCTTAATCGATCGAGCGTATTGTGCTTTTGTTCAACCAGCAAACCTCGAACATCGGAAAGTAGGGTAATAGGGAGGAAAGGTTTAATTTAGGACTTTTTGGTCGGTCGGTGCCGTGCTGCGTTTTTCCTTGCCGTTGTTAGTTCGTGTATTGTTTAGTATGTTGGTGCTTTTCAAGTTGCCCAAAATTCCTCATTTTTTCGCTTTCTCAATGCCCCAAGAAAAGCGGTACTTGATCACATGCGATCATGAGCCTGTTGGGTGTGATCGGTCAATAGAGGACACGACGCAACACAATCTCTAGCTATCCACCTTGAGATATGTTGCATGGCAACAGAAAAAAACCCACCGTTGTTCCCAGAATCGGGTACTTGCCGGTAACTCGGCTCGATGCCGCAACGACAACAGTCGTCAAAGTCCAACCACACTTGTCCACGGGTGGACCAGAAGGTGTGTTGCGTTAATTTTGGGGCAGGTCTCGATGCGACTTCGATGCGGTAGCACATTATTAGAGAGTGATGACGCTCGATCATCACACCCGGCCCGGGACCCTCGGCTCGATTTCGAGACTCCGCAGTGCTCGGCGATCACCTTCGGTACGATGATGCGCAATTCTCACGCGATTACGCGATCACAAGTGTGGTTGTGATGGGCTGCACCACCACGGGTGGACACTTCTCATCCCCCATCATTGCGGTGGGGCCAGGTTTGCACCACATCGACGCAGACGAGCAGCCTGTGAAGATCCCAGAATTCAAGCCCACAACAACAAGAGGGGCACCTAATCATGTCGAGGGTGGTTTTTTTTTACTATCTTCGTTTGTCTTCTTTCGCTTGTCTTGGCCCTGTTTGTTGCATTGCTTTCTCGAAGGCAAAAACATCAACCACCACCCCCAGAAGTGCACCCCAACCCTCACCACCAGGGTAGTACTCCCTGTGCTCCGGTGTGGTGGGTGATGTAAGTGCCCGCAACAAAAAAGGTGAGATAATTAGAGAGCATTGGCTGGCAGACAGTGCAGGCTCACTAGCACACCCCGCTTCCAGACTCCGAGCGGTATTATTAGCACAAAACCACAAATCTTCACATCGAACGGCAGGAAAACCTTTGGCGCGAAGCGATCGTTCGCAGAACGGGGGATTAATCGGAGGTTAGCAACCGCCCAATTGGTATCCCGCAACGCGTGTTCCCATCGATGGCGCAACGATTGTGCTTCCAATTTTCGGAATCTTCGGTTACGCTTCCTGCTGTTAATCGGCCCCTTGATCACTCTTTTCATCCTGCTTGTTTTTTTTTCCTCCCTTTCTCCTCCAGGGCTTGTTTTGTTTGTTCGCACTGTGCAGACGTCATCATTAGCGTTTTGATTGCGCTGCCTTAGAATGGTGGACTACTGTAATACCCGTACGCCCGCCTCGACCGGGGCCACCATTGCGACCGCACTACCTTCCACCTTTCGGGCGGGAAAACCGCGTCCGACGCGCGAAAAGTCTACACTGCACAAATCGTTGGGCGAAGGAGCGGATGCGGGACAGCAGGGGCGTGTGCGGACGGTGCGGCTCGTACGACCACACCATGGCTACAACCATCGAAACCTACCGATCACGGGCAGTAACTTTGGCTTTTCAATTCGCGGCGGACTGGAGTATGGTACCGGATTCTTCGTCTCGGCGATAGAACGTGACTCCGAGGCAGACCGGCAAGGATTGAAGGTGAGCATGGGGCAATCGATCGATATATTAGACACACGAGATAACTTCTGATTCTTCGACAGGTTGGTGATCAGATAATACGTGTGAACGGCTATCAGGTGGAGGATGCAGTTCATCGAGAGTTGGCACAGTTCATCGCCAACCAGGAGCGACTCATCATGAAAGTGCGCGGACTGGGCATCTTGCCGATCAAAGAGTATGGTCGAATATCCCCTGATTCCGACGAGTAGCAGTACTTTCTAATGGAATTTTCTCTATCTTGCAGACGTACAGCAGATCCTCTCACTTGGCACGTGGTATCATTTGGCGTTTCGCGCGACAAACAGGATGCACTTCTGCTAGAGGAACCGTGTGGTGGGCGTGATCTGAAGGTGATCCTATCCGTTGCACCCCGGACCAAGCTGGGGTGTGGTATTTGCAAAGGACCCGAATGGAAACCGGGCATATTCGTGCAGTTCACTAAAGAAGGGGGCGTAGCGCGAGAGGCCGGACTACGGCCGGGCGATCAGATTCTTTCCTGCAACGGGCACAGCTTCGCCGAAGCATCCTTTGGTGAGGCGGTGGCGGTTATGAAATCCTCTCACGTGCTGGAACTGGTGGTGCGACCGAGCGCTGGTTTGGATCTGTTCCCGGGTGAATCAAGCGGCTACAACAGTTCCGCGAGCAGTGTCAATGGGGATCAGAGTCCTTGCTGGGGAGATCAAACTTCCAAGCGGTTAAGCATCGTCCGTGAAGAGTCTATCTCGCACGATCGACGTCGACTGGGAGCGGTACCAGCGGTACTGGAACATCCAACCGGCACTGATAGCCAATCTGCTGCACCACCTCCACCACCACCACAACCCCGAACCAGTCAGGAATCACAACAACAACAGGTGCCCCAGCAGTCAAGGGGCACATTGGCCGGACCGACACGCAAGAAGAACACCACCATCATCGAGTTCTCCGAGCGAGGTGCGATCGTGAACCCTGAAGCGAAACAGAGTGAAACGAAAACGATCATTGTCGAGGTGCACCGGAGCGCATCGGCCGGCTCGATGGTGGACGATGAGTCAGGCGGTGGGACTGCGGCGGGCGCGATCATTCCACCTCCTCCGCCCCTGTTCGCGGATACTGTAGCGTCCAGTTCGCAACCAACGACAAACTCGACCACGGTCTCTAGCACCTCAACTCCGGAACAAGCGTCCACGGCAGCTGCAGTCGCCGCAGCCGCAGCACACAGCTTGAGCAATGCTATATCTGACGAACTTCGTCGGCGGGCTCAGAAGAAAGCAACCCCGGGGGGAATGGATCCCGCTACCGGACCGGCGGCAGCACTGACCGAGCTAGAGAACCGACTGAAGGAGAAGAATGTACGGTTGCGCCCGGTAACGATGGCCATATCTGACGAACGGCACACGGCACTGATGGACGAGTTCCGAGCCGTACATAAGCGAATGTTCAAGAATGGATTCGACAACGCGGAATTGAAGGTGAGTGAAGGTGACCATGTAAATGTTTTGCGCTTAACATTAACCGTTTGTTATTTATCTTTTACCCAGAAACAAACTACAAAACCAACCGCTAACAATGCGGACCAGAACCATCCCACCCACGGGGACACCGGTGGCAATGGTACGAGAAAATCACCCAAAGGAACGATGGGTCGTGTAGCTGCGTCCGAGATGGCGAAAGCGAGCGGTGACAGTGCCGAGCTGGAATCGATCGAATCGTTCAAGCTGAACAATCCGCAGCCTCCGCCGGTGCGCCCACCGTCCTACTACTTCTGTCCGCAGGCCACCGGTCCGCCGACAATGAAGAAATCCCAAAAACCGATCGCCGTCACGATCAGCGAGTATGCGACGAGTGCGGCACGCACGGAAGAATCAACCAAATCGACACGGTTCGATTTTGGGCAACTTCGTTCGGCGACGGACGCGATTGCCGGCGGTGTTGGCCCGGTGGCTGGCATGAAGGACGCTTCCCCGAACCGACAACGTCACGCACCGATGACGTAAATGCAGTCCCGCTGGCTTTACGGCTTCCCGTGTGGAAGCAAACGCATGTAACGACCAAATAAGATTTGAATGAAAGTTGGAAAGAAATATGTCGCAGCTTTACGATAACGTTACGATAACAGAGCGACCCATCGAGTCAAAACGCTGCACGCTGCATGGTTCATCATAAGGTTCATTGCTTTTTTGTTTGTTTATGGTGATACAATATGTAAAATATGTATTGTAAATTGTTGGTAAGTGATCCAATGTAATTGATCGATTATTAAATGTGATTGTGGATATAGAAAGTGCGATGCATTCGGGCAGCTTTTCGTTACTTACTGTGTGCATAGTTTAGGCTGTATCACATACGGATTTGGATTACGACCCACTCGTTTTTGTGACACTGTTAATCCTCAAGGCAAGAATGTCATTTATAGCGCTGAGTTCGTTTATTAGCTCAAAAGCTATTTAGTATATTTTTTTGAATAGTGGACCTATACGGTACGTACTTATTTATATCAAATCGCAGGGGTATAGGAAAAGCTAAACCACGAAATGACTTTTCTGATGATGTATCTTAAGATGGTACGTATTACATTTCATAGCACTTGTAATAGCTGAGCACTATTCAAACAATCAAACTAAATCTTAAAGCTGTTTCTCCTACTCAAACGGTGCTGCAACTTGCTGGCTCCGTTACTATACTAACTCTAGACTTGTACACTCTGTAAAATCCCCAACCAATCACACACACGTTGACCACTGCAAGCGTACCGGCAATGATATCCTCCAGCACCTTAACCTTCTGCTGCTGGTGATAATAATGATCGTTTATGTCATCGCGTTCACTGTCGCTGGGGACAAATTCATCGTGCGAAACTCCAGAATCCACCAGATTTGTCATGATGACCTTTCCATCCTGGGAAGTGATGAAATTACCGTCAAGCATTATTCCATCAAGGTTGGGAGCCACCTTCAGCAGCACGCTCACATCCAGTTCGTTGCAATAGTTGTGCTGTATATCCAACACCTTCAGTGCCGGTAGATGAGCACCTTCAAAATCCACCGATCCGGACAACATGTTACGGCGCAATATTAACCATTCGAGCGAGGCCGGCAAATGGCTGGCAGAAATCTCTTCCAGCATATTGCCACCCAAATCTAACCCGGTCAGTTTGGTGAAACCACTGAGCGTCGAGCCGTCCAGGACGCTGATACGGTTCGCGTGAAGAATCAATGTTTCCAGGTTCACCAGCGTGCTCAAGCTATCGATCTGTACCAACTCGTTGTTTCGCAAATCCAGATACCGCAACGCATATACTGATCCGTTTACCTCCGGTGCGAACACTGTTTGTATGGAATTATCACGAAAGTCCGCATACTCTAGATCGAGCGGTACCACAATCCGCTTTAACATGGTGTGAGCAATTTGAACTGCTTTCGGATGATGCAGGACAGCGTGAAGTGTTGCGTCGTACGTTACGATGGTGTCCCGCCGTGTTAATATTTTATCGGTCGGATAAGCAAGCCGTACTTTGCGCACCGTTTCGGGAACAGTCAAAGTTGAATGGTTTTGATTCGGTCTGTACAGGAAGTTTGGCACCGTGCAGGCAAATATCTCCGAACCAGGATCACACCGGTGCTCCCACAGTGTGCTGGTATAGTTGCCCAAGGCGCGCGTCAACAGTAGAAGAAAGCTGCAATCAAACCATCAGCCATCGTTTACGAACACATCACAGTGCAAACACAACCCATTGGATACTCACATAAGAACACAGTCGAGAGACATCATGGATTTAATGGCAAACAACTTTTGTGGAGTCGCTACAAAATCGGGTCACATCCACTTCACGGTTCGTCCCTAACTATTGGCCGGACCTTGCAAAATATGCAAACCATCTGATGCTGCTCACAAAACCTCACAAGAATGCACATGTTCTTATCACAGTGGCGCTATTGCTGGTTTGTCTTGACCATTTGCTATCAGTGTTTGTGTTGGCCTTCCACGGAACGGATTGGCTGAAAACCGAGAAAATCGGAACGAATTCTTGTTGGTAGAAGTTGAGTGCACGATCGCACCCTTGACAGTGAAGGTTTTGGGATAAGAGAATCTCAACTAGTAGGGAACAGAAATCGGTCACAACTGTCAGGGTTGCGGAGATCCCATAACCCCCGGCATCTTTCGTTATCAATGTCGTTTATCGAGCAAGGGCCAACGGATGTGATATCGCAACTGGTTTCCTATTGTAGTAGGATGTGTGACGTGCGTCGTAGAAAGTTTGTAGTGTACATTCAAAACACATATCAGTCTTGTTTCGTGCTTTGCGTAAGTACCAGCGACGTTGCCGGACAAGTATGGCGTGTATTTTGAGGTAAGTATAGATCCCTTTCGTGATGAAAAGTGTCAAGTGATCTCAGTGTTGAAGAATATCTTATTCTCACCAATGCAGGTTAGTGATCGCTCTGTTAGTGTACGCGACATCCGGCGAAGCGTCACACGCACGTCGATGTGTGGCCGGTTCGGAGCTGTTCGTTTGCATGCTTGCCAGATTCGACTATCAGCCAGGACAGGACATTCCCCTGTTTGATCTGCCTGCGGACGCGAAAGCAATACGTTTCGTCGAACCGTTCTACAACATCCACGACAATGAGAATACCATCCATGTGTACGATGCCGTACTCCATCGACAGCTAAACTCACCGCAAGCGGTCGAACTTACCGGTTCCTACACGACCGCGGTGGAGATCCCACCCAACCTGGAGTATGCGGATTTCTCGGACAACAACATCGAACGCTTGTTCGTGCCCGCGGACCAATCGTACGCATTGCGATTGCTCGACTTAAACCAGAACCGCAATCTTCAGTTCGAGAACATTAGCCGGCTGGTCAATTTGGAAACGTTACACCTGTCCAGTTGCAACATAGAAACCATTCCGATAAACTTGTTCGAAAATCTAAACCGCCTCACACACCTAACCCTCGCCAATAACAACTTCCACAAGATCGATCTGAACTGGTTTCCGATGAGCCTTACGCTGCTAAGGTTGGACCACAACTGGATGACGGAGTTCCATTTCTCTGGAACCGCACGGTTGCCGCTGCTGGAAGATTTAAACATCGAAAACAATGACTTAACCGGAATGGACATCAATGCACTTATAGCGACCGCACCAAAGCTGCGTCTTTTCTCGATCGGGAGGAATCCATTGAAACGCGCCGAGTTGATCAGCATCGTGGATGAGTTGAACCGACGGAACATAGCGTACTACAATATGGAAGAGACGGGAGACCAAAATTGTGGCGAAGGTGAACATTACTATCGGGGTGCTTGCGTGCCGGAATCCGTGTTCGCACTCGGCTGGGTCGAATGGATACAGATGATATTCTTTTTCATTTTATTGGTTGTGTTGGCGATCGGGATCGCTTTCGGGGCTCGATTGCTATGGAAGAGATTCTATGCTAGTTAAGCTAGGTATTGTTTAAGTGACAGGTACATTTCGAATAAAATCAAAACAATCCGTAACGTACAACAATGAATTTGTCCTGTCCCTAAGACAACTGCGTACTTGATCGCCACCATCAACTTGGTTTTTGCCTTGTTAATCTCCAATCCGAGGTTCCTGCTCCATCTTGTAATAAGCATTCGAGCTACGTAGGAGAGCTGTAAACCAATTATAACTATGTCATCAAAGTATGTGAGGATTTGGATTGATTTATAGCAGTTGGTCCTCGAAGTTTCCACCTACGAGTTGCGGATGGCCCTCTCTAGGTTTATGAATAGGCAAACTAGTCCAAGTCCACTGGTGGTACCGACCAACATTAAATGATTCTTAATTTCGGGACGCCTCCTATCAAAAGAGATTAATGCCATTTCTGCCAAACACCGCCTCACTGTAATGGACACCCTGTCCACTTCAATTCACCCAGTTCCAACTCTGTATAAGGATCAAAAGCCAATAACGATCGTTATCTAATCATTTCCCTTTTAAAACTCTTTAAAAAAAAAATGAAGGACGAATCTTTTCCGCAGATTGGATTAGCATCCAGAATAGGAACATAATTTCAATTATTTTTCAAACATTTAAGACCCGGAAAAATAATAAAGTAGTCTTCGAGTAATCAACAGAAATGACTGTTCGATTATGGATGCAATTCCAATTATAGATAGCCTGTCGTTGGGTAGGATAGACCAAGACCTACGAAGGTTGTACTAATACGAATTATTAAGAAACAACACAGATAACATGAGTTACAACGTACTTGGTACATGAATTTCTCCGATAACTTGATGATAACTTTCAGAGAAATTCATCATTCGTCAGTCATTTCGCAGAAACAAAATCACCCCCTGTAAGATCAACACATCGTACACTAGTATGCCCTGTCGAACTACGGAAACATAAGCGTGGTTATTTAGCGGCATAGAAGATTCGCTAGCATTGCTGATAACGCTCGCATCATTCTGTTTGGATTTCAACGAAAAGAAAGAAGAACGAATGTATAAACATTAAACAAGCAGTATCTTGGCACTTTGGGACTGATTGACAAGCGATGGGTGAACTACTGCTGATCGTCATTGTTCACTAGTAATAATACCTTGCTAAAAGGGCCTTAGTTGGCCTATTTTGGAGCAAAAAAAATATCTACACAAAGCTTAGTTTCATCGAGTTACATGGCATACTTTATTGGTACACTTTCTACACAACTGCTTACACTATTACAACTAATCACTAAGCACACTGGCACAAGGCTTTCAATAGCGCATTTGGTACCAAATCCAGCGTACACTAAGAAAAAATACACCCACCACTATTACGGCTACCACTAAAAGGACAATTCCCTTCCATATTGAGTTATCACTGATGGACGCTTCGTTAAAGCATATATCGTCCACGCGAATCTCGTCGTAATCACAATCCAAATCATCGCGTTTCATGCCGATGAAGTAGGTCACATTGCGCCGCTTGAGTTCGGTGAGGATCCGTTTCCCTTCGCTCTTCCCGATCATGTTGTAAGCGATCGGCAGTGTCTCCAGTGCGGGGAAGGCCGTAAAGAGTGCCGCTAGATCTAGTGTTGTCAACATGTTTGACTCCAGATCGAGTTCTTTCATTTCGGCAAGTATGAAACCGGCCAGGTTCAGCTTGTTAAGGCTGTTGCGCGTCACCCACAGCACCTGCAAACCTTTGGGAAGCGTTTTAAAATCAATGGAGGAGAAGTGATTATCGCCCAGGTAGAGATGCGTCAAGTTGTCCATGCGTTTGAACATATCCGGCTCGAGCGTTCTCAGCCGATTAGCTTCGAGATTGAGTGTTTCTAATCGCGTCAGCGCGGAAAGATTCGCCACATTGGAGAGGCGGTTGTCCGCCAGGTCTAAATAGCGCACATCGTACGTTTGGGTCGGATCGGTAACGACCACCGTAATGATGTTGTCCGTAAAAATACCCATTTGCAGATTGGTTGGCATAAACAGGCGTTCCAGCCGAGTTTCGTGAATCTGTACATTGAGCGGATTGCGCAGCACAGTGCCGTGTAGCGTCGAATCGTAATGCTTCAATTGGTTGTAGCGTTTAAAGTAGTACCGAAAATACAGTAAGTGTACGGTGCGTACGGTGGACGACAAATTGGCAATCGGGACTCTGTCGGGATGTTTGGCTGCTACCTCCTCATCGTATTGCATGTTCCAGATGCGGCAAACCGTTGGATCGGTACCCGGCTCACACTGATAGACGTAAGCGGAAACCACCACCGACCAGAGCGTTATCAGTGCCAACACTGGGACGTATCTGTAGGGATGATGATGGTGATAATAACACATCGTTAATGTCATCCTCGTCGATTTTTTTTTCAGCCAATATATCTGGCCTCCTGAACCGAGCATGCCCGGGATAAGGCAAATTGCAAGGAGGAAATGCCTTGTTCCGTTTTGTTATTTACACTCATCACAAGCGGTCTTGAAAATACGGCAATGCCGTCATAATAGAAATTAAATTAAAAATATCTGGCCTCCTGCCTTACCTTCGCATTCTGATGTTGGAATTTGCTGGTAGAACTAATATCAGGGGCAACACTAGAAAGCGAACCGCGACCGATGCTACGATCAAGAACAACTGCGTCGTTGGCGTGTTCAGCACTGACTGATAACAGCGCGTGTAGATGCGTGACGGTTTCCAACTGTTCAAGGAGGAAGATTAGTAAGTGTGAGCTCGAGCATATACAAGAGTTTGATGTGTTTTGCATATTTTGTCTAACGTACAGCTTCAATGTAAGGGTAACACACCACAACAACCCATGTAGCACAGAAGAGTTGCTTTAAATGAGACGAATGTGCTTGTAATAACAGAGGGTAACACTGTAGATGTCCAGAATATGAGCAATATTTAGAACAAAAAATATGTTGCCTTCGCTTTGTAGCTGAATAGTGGGAGGAAACGGCCTTGAGATCTTCACGCTACACTGGCCAAAGGTATAAATAAGGAAGCGATGGGTTAGTATTTGATAAGGCTGATGGATGAGGGCAATGTCTGCATGAAGTAGAAGTGGTACCTGTATTGCTGTTTGAAAGTATTTGCAACTTCTATATCAGGAGTTTCCTCTCTTTATTGAACTCGATGTTCTAGAGGTTTCTGAAGTGAAATCCTGATTACATCATTCAGATACACTGTCAGCTCTCTGTGGCTAGTACAGATCGCTATCGAAGTATCACCTTTAGTTCACCTTCTTCACCAGTGATGATCACGTCCCCATTCAATCTCCCCATTTGAAGATAAATCCACAAGATATGTGAGACGTTTTACGGTTTAAAGTCAAATAATTATGACATAAAAATGTCATACTATGAAACTTTCTCATTATAGACTAAATTGCCTAAGCCTGATTAGAGTTGTAACAATATCGCACTATCCACGAAAAGGTCTCGGGTTGGTTTTATTTGCAAAGGAATAAAAATTCGTAAAGTCCGGTTTTTACTTCCACTCTCATTTACACTGGCATCAAACCTTCTCCCTGCCATGAGCTAATGTAGGCCTGGATGCTAGTCTTAATGGTCGTCAGTTCGGTCGAATCCTCCTCACTGATGGAGTAGATTTCCGAGTACAGGAATTCACCCGGCACGACGTACGCGTAGCTCAGCGGATTGATGTAGCTCGTGATCGATACCAGACGATTCGGATCGAGCTCTCCGTTCGTAAACAGTACGTTTGTCGATCGTGGATCCTGTCCGCCGTAGTGAAGGTTCGTCAAGCGCACACCCTCGTAAATGACGGCATCCGACACCCATTGGCCAAACAGTGCCCGACACGCCTCCAGGAAGAAATGCATCGATACTCGATCCCCGAACGGCTGCTCGTCCAGATCCGTCGTCCGGAACCAACCGAACTCGGTGCATGCCTGGTACTGTGTCTGACGCAGCCCAAGGATGGAATTTTCCACAGCACCCGGTTGCAACACTTGGCCCGCTTCCATGTTCGAATCGAAGTCGAACGGATTGCAGGCCAGATTGGCGTAATATTCGTTCAGCCAGGTAGCAAGATCTTCCAGTGCAGTTTCCTCCGTACTGTTAACCATGCTTTCGCACACATCGCGGATCTTTTCGGTGGTCTGCACGTTGAGCATCGCTTCCTGGATGGCCAGCTTCAGATGGAAGAAGAGCGTCTCCATGTCCAGCAGGCTACCCTGTTCGATGGGTTCGCAGGTGTTGAGCAGGTTCGTCACCGTTTCTTCCCGCCCAGCGTCGATCAGATATTGGGCGGTGCGGAACGCGACCCAAATCAGGCTGTAACACTCGTCTCCACCGAAGCGACGAATGATTTCACCAATGTCACCCGCATGCTCCTGGAAGTCGAAACTCGCCAGAACCGTGGCTCCCGCACCCCACGCACCGTTGATGATGTTCGGGAAGCGCTGTCGGGCCCAGGTTGCGAGGGCTCCCGCATATCCAGTACCCATCAGGATGATTTTGGCGTTCGGATCCTGCACCACGTTGTTGCGCAGGTGATCAATCCACTCGATCAGATCCATCAGAGCTTGTTCCGACTTCAGAAAGCGTAAGTTCTCCGTCGAATAGTCCCTAGAGAAGAGTCACTTGATGCTGTCACCCGAATAGCAACAGTAGATAACGCGGATACTTACGGCACCGGAGTGCTGGTTCCATAGTATCGATGCTCGTTCGTGAACAACCACGCCCCATCGCGAGCTGCCGTGTCATACAGCAACCCGTGCTCGATGTAGTACGTCGTCAGTGCGAAGTTTCCACCGACGAAGATGAAAATCGGTCCACCTGGCCGGTAGAACTCATCGTTCGAAAAGTAGCTAAACTCAAACGTGTCCCTGTTTTGTGGATTGAAGTGATCCACCTTTGTACGGAACCGATCGCCCACAATGTTTTCGTTGCGTGGCACAAATTCGAGCGGTATGGCTGGCTGCACAAGATGTCGCTGTAGCTCACCAAGAAGGCGTGTGTTTTTGGACGCAGTGCCTTCCGCCAGCGTCACAAACGCCAGCACCACAGCAAACGGTATCACTTTTGGGAGCAGCATTTTGAAACTTAATCGGCTCGATGGCGTGTGTACGGTGGTTTATAAAGTGTGTCCAGTGCGGTCTTTTCCTTTTGTTGTTTTGAAGATAGGATTGTCCACCTGGATTGCTGGTCATAATGTAGATATCGCTATCGTTCTGAACTGATCAAATGTCCGACATAGACGGTTGATACCATAATTTGATGGTTTATATGATTTTTTTCCTCAGTTCCGGTATGAATTGATGGTCTTGCTGCAATTTAGCGCCACAACCGAGGGTAGTGACGTTCCTCAAGAGTGTTTTGAATTTCATAATATTAATACAACTGCAACAGGCATGTTCATTGATCAGAAGGCGTTTTTTTAACGAAGTCACAGATAAAAACTGATACGTTTTTAGATACGCTGTCCGATAAATGTCCGATTTCTACGCTTTAATTGCTTTACTGATTCGATTAAACGATGATGCAAATATTGGGTGAACTGCTGTCAATTTTAAACCGCCTAAAGGTATGCAATGCTGCGCTCGAATGGAAAGCAACAGAAAACATCTGTCTACAACTTGTGAGCGTGCAGTTCTGTCTCGCTCTTCGTTAGCAGCGGTTGTGTGGATTGATACTGACTGCATTGTGTGATGTTTATTGTGATGCGTGCCAAAAGAAATCGTTGTAGTGTTTGCAATCCCAGTGGAATTCATCAGAATGCAGCGAAAGTGTTGTTTTTATACGTGGAATAGTCTTGATAGCATCATCAAGAGGATGAAAGCAAGTGGTGTTCATTTTGACAGTCAAGTTTGGAGATCAAAACATAAACAAAACAATGGTAAGTAAGTTTTAGTAAATTAATAATTAACGAAATCAATGGAGTTCTTCTATTGTTCCTTTTACTCTTTATCGATATAAGTTACGTTTCTGTACAAAAAGTTCCTAACGGTACCTGATAACTACGTTCAATTCATGGACTAGCTATGTTTCCCGTCCTTATCAAACAAATCCGACCATACATTATGGTGATTGTCAATATCTCGTCGGTATAGCAATCGTAAATTCAGTATAATCCACTGATAAATCGCAATCAATCGTATTAGGCAAAAATGTGATAATACCAGTTATCGTGCCACAACTCCAAACGATACGCTAACCCCTGACGGAAGTAATGGGCAAATGTGAATTATCTGTCGGAACCTTCACGAACACTACTAGATGTTGCGTCCCTAATATAAACCTAACGATGGACCAGATCGAATATTTGGCCATTATTAAATGCATCTGGCGTGGTACGCCACGAAACTTCCCCCAAAAAAAGCCAAAAAGCCTCCACAATGGGTTGCAATTTGCGATACGCGTCTAGGATTATCGCGCGATACAGAACGAACGATAATCTTCGGGTTAAAGTCAATTTGGTATAAAAGCTACCCCCTGGACACCGTGTGCCGATCGTGTAGTCCAGGGTGGTCTACAGCATAGACGACAAGCCGTGTAGTGTACATTTTCGTGATAAAGTGACGTATGCATTCTGTTTGCGATGAAAGGATTCCTTCCTTTCCTGGTGGCCGTAGCCATCGTTGTGATGTGCGGTGACGTGGCGTATGGTATGTTGCGTGAGGCATGGTTCGAAACTCGTGTCGATCACTTCAATTCGCGCAATCAGGATAAGTTTGCTATGCGGTACTACATCAACGATGAGCACGCGTACGCCCGTGGTCCAATCTTTGTCGTGGTCGGTGCCGCTGGTACCATTCAGACACGATGGATCACCGAGGGACTGTTTTACGATACAGCGTATCTGGAGGGTGCCTATCTGTTTGCGAACGAGCTGCGGTACTTTGGACACAGTTTACCGGTAGAGTAAGTATGCAGTTATGGCGCAGTGCTGCCTTCATCACTGTGAGCTGCAATTTAATTGACCCTTTCTATTGCACTTAGGAATGCGGAAACGGAGAATCTGGACTTCCTAAACGCCGACCAGGCGCTGGCTGATTTAGCCGAATGGATTACCTATCTGAGACAAACTTATGTGAGTAACCCGAACGCTAAAGTGATCCTTATGGGCACCGCGTACGGTGGCGCACTGGCTACTTGGTTCCGCCAGAAGTATCCCCACCTGGTAAACGGAGTCTGGATATCGAGTGGTGCGATCGAAGCAGACTTTGCGTTCGCCGACTACAACGTAGCGCTCGGAGAAAGCATCCGGCAGTATGGAAGCGACTCGTGCTACAGCACCATCTGGAGCGGGTTCCGGGTGGCCCAGAACATGGCACAGCTCGGTTTGGCCGACCTGCTATCGACCGAGTTCCATCTGTGCGAACCGCTCGACACGGACAACGATCTGGAGGTGCGTGCCTTCCTGCTTGGGCTGCGGGACGACATCGAGTTCGAAATGCTTCATCTGCGCAACACCAACTCGATCCGCGAAATGTGCGAAGATATGGACCAGCAGCGTAACAGTAGCCTGGACGCGCTGATCGACTGGTTTGCCCGTGAACATCAGTACGAACAGTGTGTGCACATGAACTTCGACAGCTACATGGCGCGCTACGTCGAGACAGACTTTAACACCGAGAGCCTGCAGGCAGGCCATCGGCAGCGTCTCTATCTCCAGTGCACGGAGGAAGGCTTCTTCCCGACGACCTCCGAAGCGGAGGATCAACCGTTCGGTAACATGATCGGACCGGACTTTTTCGTACAGGTGTGTCAGCGCGCATTTGGCGAATGGCTTACCGAGGACGTAATCTTCAAGCAGATTCGTTCAACCAACACTCGGTTCGGTGGACTCCAGCCGACGATCGAGCGGGCACACTTCACCAACGGTGGTATCGATCCGTACCGCGTCGGAAGCCCGTTAGAAGATCTCAACCCAAAAGCCCCGGCCACTCTCATTCCGCATACGTTCGAGGCGCCCGATCTGGACTCGATTGACTACGAGAACGATTCGGCAGAGTTGATTGCCGCCAAGGAGCGCACGAGAACACTGATCGAC
Organism: Anopheles moucheti; assembly: GCF_943734755.1. Classification (NCBI taxonomy): domain Eukaryota; kingdom Metazoa; phylum Arthropoda; class Insecta; order Diptera; family Culicidae; genus Anopheles; species Anopheles moucheti. Next base: position 8,012,575 of record NC_069140.1, read on the forward strand.
ACATGGATCTTCGAGGACTTCGAACCGATTCACGTGTAAGACTGGGCGGGTGTGTTGAGTATGGCTAGATAAAATAAAAATTCAACATGATTTCTGTACATAGTTTCTATGGTGGCTTTATTATGTTACTAGAAATATCAAATTGTCTTACGCGAAGCTGCTGTACGATGTGTATGCTTATCGAGGATTGAATGGAAACAGATAGCTTTCGAACAATTCCTTTAGACGGCGTTTTACTGCGATCAATTGTTCAGAATCATTTTCCTCCGAAATGGCACCCAGATCTGATCCGGCTAGCTCGCCAGGAATAACGTCAGCCAGTGCGTACGCATTCAGGTCGGATACGATGCTCGTATACCGCCACGGATCGAACGCACCGTTCGTAAAGTGAACCTGCATGACGTTCGGTGTGCTTCCACCAAACCGTTCGTTCGTTCGTTCGGTCGACCGGAACATAAGTTCGGGTGTTATCCACTCGCCAAACACACGGCGGCACATCTCATAGTACAGCTCCATCTGGACTCGCTCACCGAACGGTTGCAGATCGGAATCAGTCGTGAAGAACCACCCATACTCGGTACACTGCTGGTACAGGAACTGACGCTCCCCAGCCATACTGATCTCGGCCGATGCTGATGTTTCCTGAAGCGATTCAACAAACTGGTCGAAGCTGACAATAATGCACCCGTCATATTCTACAAAGCGTGTATTGAACCAGGTAGCAAATGCGTCCAGGGATGTCGCAAAACTGCCGCCCGTAATATCATCACACACTGCCCTAAACTCCGCAACACTGGAATGGAAATTGCACATTGAAAAAACGGTTCAACTATAATAGTACTCGTGTGCTACATACTCCCCGTTTCGTAGCGTGTACAGCTCGATGGACGTCATCAGTACGCTGAAGAAGTATGCCACCTCCATGCGATCGTCCGCATCAACCGGACTGCATAGATTTAACTTATTGTACAGCACCTCCCCGATCCCGGCGTCAAGCAGATTCTGTGCCACGTGGAATGCAATGAAGATACGGTTGTAGCACTCCTGGCTACCCACATCAATTGCAGTTTCAGCCCAACCGGAGGAGAAGTCTTGGAAATCGTACAGCGCACTTAAATATCCGCTTGAGGACCATGCGGCATCTGCTAGGTGCGGATACCGCATGCGGAACCACGTGGCTAATCCTCCACCGAGTCCCGTACCGGCTACGAGAGGATGTGCGTACGGATTACCAACTACGGTACGTCGTAGATGCTGCACAAAGTCGGCCACATCAGCCAGAATCTGTTCGGTGTTTAGCAATCGCAAACTCTCCACAGTAAGATCTCTGCAGGAGACGGAGCATCAACATTACTGTATCGTTTACGTACCATGGATAATCTAACGTTACTCACCCTACCGGTTGACTTCGACCGTAGAATCGCGTTTCAAGTGCAAATACAGCTCCACCAAGATCACGAGCCATTTCGTTGATCAGCGTACTTTCATCGATCAGCGACGAATCGAGTGGAATATCTCCGGTGAGAAAGATCAACAATGGTCCACCTTCTACCAAATGATCCATTGAGGCTAGATAGCGGTTGCTCCACGTAGCGCCATCCTGATTATTGAAGTGATCGACTTCGGTGGTGAAAAACTGCTCCGTAATATTCGCGTTTCGCGACGTTCCTTTCGATTTGGGCACAGTGCTGCGGTATTTGCTCAGGAAAGATGGCGCTAGAATGCCGTCTGTACTGGAGAGTTGCGCCGTCAGGACGATACCACATGTGGCCAGCAGCAGGAACACTAGTAACTTCATTTTAATTCTCACCCCGTCCACAAAGCGAACGATATGCTTCGGTTGGCAGGTTAAACAGTGTGCTTTTATAGGAAAATGTTTCACCAGATATGAGACGCAACAGGCTTTACGATGTGGCCGAATATGAGCCGTAAAATCTTCCTATCTTGAGCGTTGTCTAGTGGCCGTGTGGCATTATCAATTGATGAGCATCCAATAGCTGGTTCGTGCGAGTGAATCCTTCGACCGTTCGTTTCGACCATAAACATTCTCTGATTACGTTCCTGATTATTTACTACTAACAGGTTCACCGCGACCGGCATTGATAGCGATTATTAGGAAGAGAAATTGAGCACTTATCTCAGGCAGACCCGATGTTGGCCATGCCGATTATAAGCAGGAAACAAGTGTTTCTCACGGTTATCAGGCAAAAGAACATATCCAAGTGTCAACGTTCGCAAAGGTGTGGAATATATTGGGCACAACAACATCTTCTTCATCGGCACAACAACCTCAAGCGGTCTAGTCTAGGGCTGCTATTTCTGGCTTTTTTTTACTTTAATTACCCAATGCCGGATAGTTAGTCCTGTGTACAGGGGATTGATCTGGATGGGATTATAGACCGGTTCTGTCGTGTGACGACCGACGCCGTTACCAATACACCACTGGGTTGTTCATGTTGCACACTAACTGAGGAAATTATCCATGGAAATTACGAGCTACGACCAATTCTAAGCGAGTCTTTAAGTAACACTCCACTGCAACAGCTTGCTCCTTTAGAGACCCGTATTTTCATATTGTTATTGTCGAAAATCGATTGAACATTTAATGCCAATAGCTAACGGCGTTTAAACATGCATCGTAAATCATTAAATGCCTTTCACCCTATCCCTAAAACAAACGCACCGAAGGTATCGATACGCACGTGAGAAATTCGTTACCCCGATACCGAGTTTGTAATTTCCGTTGCTATGAGCAGCAAACAAAGTAGCTGCTGGAATATTTTGAACCATTCAAGGATCTGCGTTGCTTGAGTTGGCATTTTTTCATGCAGTTGTGTGTTCAAAATTAAGTTTAAGTACTTCTATGTGGCTGTAAGTGTTTCATTAGTGAGCGAAGAAATCATGTCCTTTGAGGTAATTGTATTCTAAGCGAAGGACTTCAGATTCCAGCTCAAACGAATTGATTCGCCTCTGCTTTGCAGCAAGACCGTCGGAGCATCTACGAACGTCGCCGGAACATACTCTACCTGGTGGCGAACTACTTATCATCGATGGGTCTTCACCAGACGCGCCAGGCTTTGATCGACGAGACGCATTTAACAAGCGAATACGAAGTTTGCGACAATATCGATCTTGACACGATGTACCAAGACTTCTGCAGCTACTTTCTGCTCAAGTTCGGCAAGCAGCCACGCATCGTGAAGCGCACCGAATCTGTCGGACCAATGCCAACGGTACACCGGAAGCTGTCCGGAGCGCGACGTAAACCACCTCCACCGGCACTGAAGCCAGATACGCTCGCCGGTGCCGGTGATGAGCTGCAGGCATTGCGCATAACACCCGCTAATTTGCCGGGCAATCCAACCGATCACAGCGAGGGTCCTAGTCCGGTCGTACCGTATGCGAATCCGAAGCTGTTGGTACGCCTGCAGGACCATTTCACCAGCGAATGGAAGGATCTTGCGGAGGAGGTCTGCAGGGATTTAATCCGCAAGGACCTACGCCAACGCTGGTCGAACATTAAAGGGCTCGAGGGTCCGATCAAAGTGCTGAAGGAGAGTGTCATCGCTCCACTCGAACATCCGGAACTGTTCGTGGGGTTGGCTCAACCCTGGCGCTGCGTGCTGTTGCACGGTGCACCGGGAACGGGCAAAACCCTGCTGGCACGCACCCTGTGCTCCGAGACGCGGGAATCGGTGACCTTCTTCAGCACCACGGCCAGCACGTTGATATCTAAGTGGCGCGGCGAATCGGAAAAGCTAATCCGGATCCTATACGAAGTGGCCAAGTTTTATGCACCTTCCATCATCTTTGTCGATGAGTTCGACAGTTTGGCATCGCGGCGTGATACAATCCGCGAGCACGAGGCATCAAAGCGTTTCAAAAACGAGTTCCTTTCGCTTATCGATGGGTTGGAAAGTGCAGCAGCCAACGAGCCGACACCGGCAGATGGTCGGGATCGGGTATTCCTGTTGGCGAGTACCAATCTACCCTGGGAACTCGATCCTGCATTTTTGCGTCGTTTTGAGCGCAAAATTCTTGTCGATTTACCAACACCCGATGGGCGGAAGGAATTGATCGAACATCTGCTGCCCACGGTGACCGCATGGCCGGAGCAGGAGATTCAGCAAATCGTCACTCTGTCCGAGGGCTGGACGGGAGATGAGGTACGACTTGCCTGTAAGGAAGCATCGATGATGCTGCTGAGGAATAAGATCACCGATCGGCGGACGATTTCGGGCCGTGCTGAACCCGACGAGCTTCAGTTTCCGATGTTACGCAAAGCTTTCGAACAGCTGCGTCCCGGATGTGTGGAGCTGGCACAGAAGCATCGTGACTGGAATCAACGTTACGGAACACAGTTGGTCGATTGACCGAGAGCAAAACGCATATTCTTTACGCCAATTGGCAGAGCAACATAGCAAACGTATTATATTTTTATTCATCTCTCCACACTATGGGGGTTTCTTTTATAATTCATTCACTTAAAGCAATAACTCAACACGAATTCATGTGAAACTGAAGCTGGGTGATGGGTGGGAGCATATTTACCTCCCGTATGTGAAGCAAGAGCAATTAAGTAGTACCGGAGCAGTATAGAACACTGTCCCGACTGGGTCATTTAATTATTTAACGTCATTTTCACGTGAAGTACCACCAAATATACGATGTTGCAGCTTCAACAAAGGTTATCACTTGACAAAAGGGCATAAGGAATCTCGTTCGCTTGGGAACTCGGAACATTGTAATAGTTTCCTACAACTCGGCACTGCTAAAACACAACAGAGAACACCACACGATCACGGCCATTACGACTGTCTTGCTCGCTTCTGCTGTGTATGCTGTTGTTGCTGCTGCTGAGACATCCGCTGCCCATGATAAAGTCCCGTGTAATAGCCGCTCATGTACCAAGACATTAGCATCGCGGAAAGATTCTCCGACTCCACATCGTCCGCATCTTCCAGCATCGGTGGCATCGGTGGTGGCGGAGGAACCATATACGCGGTGGACATACTCGGACCCAACATTCCCGATCGCCCACTCCTTCCGGTGGTCGTTGGTCCTACGCTTGTGCGACCAAAGTTCGGTCCGAAGTTAATCTTTATCTTGCTCGCCTGCTTTGTGAAACGCTCGTCATCGCTTATGTCCATCTGAGAATCTGCGGCAGCTGCTTCCGCCTCGGCCGCCTCAACACGCTGCTGTCTGCGAGCCTTTCTTCCCCAGGATGGTAACAGTTCTTCCAGCAGCACCGTCTGCTCGTTGTTATATCCCACGTAGCGAATTAAACAATCTCCCTGGTTTCCAAACCCGATGATTTTGGCTTCATAATCCACTCCGTCATCGTAGGTGGCACGCACGTAATCGCCAATCTCGAACGTGTCTGTACGTGGCCCATTCAACATGGGCTGATCATGTTCCGATATTTCCATCGTGCCCTTTTCTTCGTGTTCCGGCGTTCCGACGGTTGCCTCACCACCGGTAGAATCGCTGTCTTTCTTTTGCTGTTTGCGATTCTTAATGCCACTGCAACCAGCTGCTTCGGCCAGAGCGTTTCGGTTTGTGTTCATGGCCAACCGTTTTGCTACCTCTGCTTTAACCAGTGCCAGCGATGCATCATACTTTTTGATAATAATACTGTCGTCCCAAATATCGTCACGGCCAATCGCACCGCCTAATGGTACGGATGCTGCTTCCATTTGTGCTTCTGGTACATCGTTCGGCATTTGCTAGAAGGGTAGAGCATGTAAACAAAGCAAATATTGTGGTTGTTCTTTGGAAAGACAAGAAAAATCAACTACCTACCGAATGTCTGCCGCTTGTGCTCATTGTAAAAATGCGTAAATTAAACTGAAATGTGTACAATAATCCCGCAATTTAATGTGTTTTAATATCGCGACTTTCCCTGCAATACAGCTCTTGACGTCTGTTTGTTTGTGTTTGCTTGTGTCATGTTCGAAATTCGAACATCGAAAATGGGTGCAAGTTTTGGCATAAAATGTTTCCCAACATGCCCACTGTGATTTTTCACTGAGGAAATAATATGTTTATGCTATTTGGGAAATTTTGTATGTGTTAAAACTGAATAGTTATGGGGTTTCAAACAAACAACTGCGAATGACTGCATCCAAAACACGATTTGATCTTCTTCCGACATTCGTGAAACGAAATCAAACGATCATTTTGTGTACGATCCAAACGATCATATTCTTATCAATATACAACTCATGGAATCAAACACGGAATGAGGAACCGCATAAACAGTTCTCATTTGCATTACGCCGTGCAAACCCCGTGCAAGAACATTCTTGGCCCACATTTCATTCGTGTGACTTCCGTGCAGAAGAACACATTGTTCTCGTTAATTAAATCATGTTATTCTATCATCTCCTCGCTGCACTAAACTGCATGGTGCATCAAAAACTGGGGCATATCACGTATCACACTAACGGAATAGCGCTTCACATGTACCGCTAAACATCTTGAAGTCTCTCGACATGCAATGGCAAGAACTGCATTTAAACACACAATCGGTAGATCTTGTTCACAACAAATAAGCTTTGTGATGTGCATTGTTCTTAGAACCGAATATGCATTAGAAATTGTAAAGATGGAAAGAAAACATTCATTGAGAGTAAATATTTTGGGAAAATATGTCTTAATGTGTTTATAACGAATGGATAGCATGTAACTTTGCCATTCATATGGATGTTTTCTAGTGACAACTTACTCATTGTACAATAATAGTTTTGATTGAGGTCGAGCCAATAGAATAACCATTGTACAATGCATTCTACCTCTTTGTAGATCTTGTCCTGTAGTCGAAATGTGTAATAACTTCCAGGTGAAAGGTTCTCGTCCAGCATGTACATTAAGCCTGATTGATTTTGAACTCAAAACTTAAAACTCAAAACTTAGATTTTATTAGATCGTTCTACATCGACTCAAAATGTTTCTTCTTCATTGAACAAAAGGGCCCCCAATGTTTTTCATTAGATATCGACCACTCGACTTAATCAATTACTCTATATGTTTCGGCTGGTAAAAAACACTCGAGTGCCAAGATGTTCAGATTCGTGAAAGCATTAACCTTCAAGTAGGCAACCGGATACCCGGATATTTTTTTTTAACTTTAAACTGCAATTACTTTTGATTCAATGCTTGTATTGACCTGAAATTTTCAGCAGTCTCTCAACTTTTTATTTCCGATTTTTTTTAATTGATTTAAATGTATACTACGAATGATTACTTGTTTCAAATGTTATTACTTGTTTCTTTTTTATATTATGATATGTGTTATATTAAAAAGGTACATAATTTTGCATTATAGTTCTATATTCATTTAACATTCCGATTTACAAAGATTTGCAAGAATATAAACAGATAGAAAGCATTGTTTAGCTACGAAAACCGTTAATTGTATACGTCAAAACGTATGGAATACCCGGGAATGCCGGTTGCCAACTTACGTGTGTAAATTTGGTTGACTACGGTTAAATTACCCTTCTGAAGGAAAGAGTGCGCATCGAACATCGTGAGAAAAGCGATGGAAATTTGATAGTGTTGTGTCCGTGCGCTGGTTCTTGCCATGTGAAAAGTAAAAGTGATACTTGTAATATGAGAAATAAACAATCAGAATGTCTAAAAATTCGATTGTTGGAGGAATTTCCAATAAATTTATCACAAATCTACCAGTGTCCTAAATTTAAAATAATCTTTAAACAATAGAAATCTACTGCACTATTGAAATACTTCCTTGTGCTAATTATTTATTTTTCAAAATGTATGTTAACAACTGCCCCTTGTCCAGTAGACTAAAATAGTCACAAGTTTTAATAAACTAGTAAAATAAAGCTCAGAGCTGCAATGTAACTTCTATTCGTTCAATGCACAACATTGTTTTCCCGCACCGCTACATTCGCCAGGCAGACAAAGAAGATCACGCACACAACGCCACAGTCACCAAATTGGAAACAACAAACGTTGCTAGGCAACGGTATGCCATGCGACGACAGAACTGCGTAAGCAATGAAGAAGGTTACACGAAGCGCACAGGTGGTAGTGAAAAAGTGCAGGTGCCGAGCGATCGCAACCATCGGCCTGGCGCCATTCGCCGTACGACTGCTGGCCGCACCGGAACAGAGCCGCAGAGCCCAACGGAGAAGAGCGCACAGCGAAAAGGCTTCGAGGTGCGTAACAGTGTGTGCGTGTTTAGCTGTGCGCGTTCGTTTGAATGTGTGTGCCGGGAAACGATTCGATCATCCTTGGCTGTCAGGTGTTCAGTGCTCCCGGCGTGTGATAGCAGTGCGTGTGTGAGATAAATTAATGTAATTATAGTAGAGAGGCTACGTGGATGTGATACAAGAGTGTAGTGATACTTGCGCAATCAATAGTCCTTTGTAGGTAAAAGATTGTGTGCGTCGTTTGTGCAGATGCAGATGAAAAGTTCTGCATTCGGATTTACTCAGTGACAGTGCGTGTGGAAGAACAAATCTGCAGAGTGATCTATTAATATCGGCCAATATCGTTTGAGTTTTCTAAGCGTAGATAAAATGACATGCAATAGAACAGTACCATAGATCTTCTGCCGGCAGACGCAGTTTTTATCAGTCGTGATCGTGTGATCAGCATTTAATTCTCCTTATCGTGCTCCCAAAAGTGCGTCTCCCAACACCACTGTAAATTCGCAAATTCCTCGAATATCATACGCGCTAAATATTACCCACCCGTTTAATTATCACCATCATCTTCATTCCCAACTGTCTCTCGTAATCGTCTCATTATACGTTGCTTTTCAGCATACAATACGGACGATGATCGGTAGCCGCCATTACTCAATACAATCGCAATCTCGTTTGGCATACGATGATGCACGGCCTTTTGTGAAGCCTTTTTGTTGATTTGCAAACCATTTACCTCGGGGAGATTTGTTTTCTCTCTCTCGAAATCATCCCACGGCGATCGATTACGCTGGGTTTTGCTCGATTTAAAATATTTTATTGCCATTAGTGAGATTTTGCACACCGGTTTTCCCCCGCCTTTAATTCCGTTTTTCCCCCGCCTGTCCGGGAATGCCAGAGTTGGTGGAAAAAAAATAAAACTCTCCAGTGAAAAATGGAATTTGGATCGTTTCCTCCTTGAACAGAAATTAACCACTGTTCCTCTGTGTGGCCGTTTGTCTTGTGTGCGCGATCGGATCGATGGTGAAGATGCTGGAGTAGTAAGCGTGCGCGAGAAATGGCCGAACCAGGAAGTGGACATTGTTGTGATTTGCCTGTGTATATACACGCGCACACCAATTATATTTCACTTTTTTTTTAAAGCCTTCCGACACATCGTCGTCTGTCCGCGATCATTTTAGGGCCGAAACCGAAAGCTTGTTCCGGCTCGTTTTCATCCACGCTGCTCTCTGTGTGTGAATTCACGTTAAATAGCGCCACATTCGCACACACATACGTTTTCGAAGAGGAAAACACACATACACACATGCTTATGCACAAAAAAACTCCCAAACAACATGGAAATGGTCTACAATTATCCAATATTAATATGGCTAACGCGATGAGCAGTGATGTCGATCATCGTCCAAAGCGCGGAAAAATGCCAATTACATGCCGTTTTGGATTGTGTCGGTGGTTTGGTGTGCTTAGGTATTGTTTGGAAATATTTGACTGTCTCTTAAATCTTACGCAGACTTATCGATCAAATACTAAAAGGACTGTAGGATCAGAATCTATCTGAAGTGACTTTTCCATAGTTACGACAGACTATTCTGAAATCTGCTAAACATTTAATGAAACAGTAAGAGAAGACAACAAGAATTGAAGATAAATAAAACGAAAATAAGTTAGTATATTCATGAATCCTCCAAAAAATTCTCATATATTCATATATCTCCCAAGAATCGTGATTTTACGCACGTTTTTAACTTCTTAGTTTATACACAGACGAAATAACCCATGTACAGCTTGGCCTTGATTAGATTTGACCTGAAGATGAATCTACGAGTGTTCATGAATCTATAAATATATAACATTCTTCAATGATTCCTAATTCTTTAAGAATTCATGACTTTTTGATTAATATTTGAGGAATTCATGTTAAGAATTTGTGACTCATATGAGTCAGCACAATACGCAACTAAAAAAGAGTTGAAAGATGAAGATCAAGCAATAACGTTAATACAGAAAAATCAGTTTTAGATGAACATATAAAATAGTACAGAAATAGTGTAAAATGCAAGTTTTTTTAAATTTTCAGTACACCATTTATTACACCAAATTCTTTACACAGCAAGAAAGTGAAAAACACCCAAAACGAGATAATTTAAAACACTTTGACACGGACAAAACGCTGAAAATTCCAGCAGAAAAACTAATTTGGAAATAATTTTTAAGTGCGTGCATCATTTTCACTTTCCCCCAACAAAGCTGTCCGGCTGCTGCGAAACATTCGGTGAAAGAGGGTGGACCCGGCAAAGAACGCCCCAAACGGATCGGATCTATGCAGTGACCCACATCTTAGGCCCTCCGGCTAACGTTTTGAAGTGTTTTTTTTTGTTGTTGTTCCTCTTAAATCGGTGATTACACACGCCACACGCCGGAAACGGAACAGCGGCGGAACACGTGTAAGCGTAGCGGTTACCGTGTGACACGTGGTTAGGAGCGGTTGGAGCATCATCAACCAATTCGACAGTTCGGCATTCGGCCGCCCCTCAAGATGGGACTGCTTGAATGGATCAAAAAGTAAGTGCCACCAAACAGAACGCAAAACCGAAACACACTTTTTGTAGGTTATTGAGGTGTATTTTTAAGGTCGGTATCCATCTGGGGGCGAGGAATTTTGTTGTTGTTGTCGTTGTTGTTAATGTCCCCTTTGAGTGGGTTGGTAATTTGGGGACAATTTTTTCTTTTCTTTCAAGTGTCTGCCCCAAAATTAAGGGAAGGAATGTGGTCGGTTATCTTCTTGTAACAATTTGCTTTAAACCTTTGGTTTTGTATGTGCATTTTTTTTCTCTCAAACCTTTACGTATGTTACGGTTCGATGGTTGCTGTGTATTCTACCGTGTCTGTTGCATGTTTTATTTTGTTTGATGTTGTTGTGTTTTTTTTTTTCATTGTGGTTTCAACTTCCTTTTGGTGCAAATTGTTCGAGGTGAACGGTGAAAATCAATGTCACAATTTGGTCACCTTCGTTCGGGTGCTTTTACGAACATCGGTAAAATTCGGTTGGTTCGCTTGACTGCAAAACAGGCGATTAAATGCATTTGTTTATTTTTTGTTTCTGTAGTAAATATTACATTATTACACTGCATCGTTTTACGCTTGTTGCGGTCGATTTTTGAAGAAGCTTCCTTGCATTATTCAACGATCCTAAAATACCTTGAAACGGACGTCAATGCGACGGTTTAGATTTGTCCTGAACGGTGAACAGATTTGTTATAAAGAAGTTAACACATTCCAGCTCAATGCACACACTTTGTAAACCAAACATCGGTACAATTATTATTCAATGTCACATTGGTGCCAATTTTTCAACAAGTACGCTTGGACAGTCGGCCAAGCTTCTATGTCCCATAGGCGAACAGTTATCTCTCCTCAGTCCGGCGGCTATCGAGAGCAGGCGGGCAGAGTTTTCCACCAGGAAAACACTCGCCACATACCAACCTCGAAAACGGTAGTCCATTTTTCCGAACGGTCTGTGATTTATGAGCATCCGAGCACGCCAGATAACCCATACGGCGGAAGAATGAACGAATCAGAGCGCAAGCAACGCGCACATCATTCGACGGAACTTTTTCCCCCGATGGCGCGCAGGCCCGAGATATGCAGCTCCGGCTGCATGTGTGCAAATGGCAAGTATTGGCCTGGCGTTTTCGTCGGTCAACTGGACGTTTCCAGCCCGATGATCAGCCGGTACCGGCAGCGCCTGAATTGTTGGCACCATTGGTTGGCGAACAGTGACGATTTGTTTGCGCAACTAACGGTACGGAACACAATCACGTTCCGATCATGCAAAAACAAGTATTTATTTAAAATGTTTCTCCTGTTATTGTTGTTCATTTTAATCTATTCCGCACGTGTGGCTTTCTCAGTCGGGGAAAATACATGCACAAATTTGATTGATCTCTTGGCGTTGTGATGAGTTACTGTCTTCAAATGGTTTTTTTTTTGTTTAACAGGATTATAAAAATATTGTTAATATTTTTAAAATACTTAATAGAGTTCAATAATGACACTCTATTTCCAGAATGTGTCTAACAAAAGATAAATCTTGCTACAACCTAGAAGAATGCCCAGGGCGTATTGCCTTAATCTATTGGAATCTTTTAAATCTAAAATTCATATTATTTTGGAAACATTTCTTTCTCCGAGCAATAAAAGAGCACCTTATCTCGAATGTACTCGTCCAATCAACTTTGTTTGAGTGCAATTAAAATATCGAATAATGGTATAGTGTGCTAAGTTCTTGTAAACTTCCAATAAACACACGTGGAATGTTCCCCAAAAACAAACACGAAAACCTTTCTCCCCGTTTTTTTTTTAATGTTCAAACGGTACCCATTCGTTTGTCTGCTCTCTACAATCTTTTCGTTATGCTTTAATTAACGATCACGCGGCACGGAAAGAAAAAGGAAAAGGGGGCTATGATTAATCGCCATTCTGTCAGATCATCCAGTAAAGTGTTCTCGTACGGGATCTGCCTCCATCGGGGATGGAAGATAATTCTGCCCCAAAACGCTGTCGATCATGTTAAAAATGATCACGTTCGGCAGATCGGGACCGGGCTGATCTTCCACCTGAAGAAGTTCTCCCTTCCCTTCCAAACGCATTGACGCACCAGAACGGAGTTTATTGATTTAATATTTTATCCGTAACATCTGCCCGGAGGCAAGTACAGTTGCTTTTCAATTAATACCTTTCACCGTGGCCGTTCCCCAACCTGCCCGGGGTTCGATACGATGTTCTTCTGTTCGCGATCGATTTTCGTTCCGATTCCTCCGTTGTTGGTGCCGTTGGCCAGTCTAGTGCTCTGTTCGCTGTTGCTTTGCTGTTCTCGCCTAAAAGTTGCACTAATCTTCTCAAGTGCCACGTTTGCGTTGCTCTTGATGGTGGGTGCAACTGCGGAGGTTCCCCCGCCCAAAAGGCGATTTCCGATTTCCGCCCAGAACCAACCGGAATCATCCAAAACGTTACAATTTTCACACTGAAGTGATTTGGGGTGTTTTTGTTGCTTTTTGTTTTCTCGCCCAGATGGTAAAACAATTTTATGTTAAGCTGTAAACACAGGCACAGAACATGAATGTGAAATAAAAGAACGAACGCTACAACATGACTTCCTCCGACCCCTCCCAGCCACACCAGACGGACGGTTGTTTTGAGTGCCATATTTAAACGCCTTCTACGCCTGGGATCGGAATTTCAATTGTTGCCAAACGATTCCAGTTCACTTTTTCCCGTACGTGCTCGGCCGCGGAACACACAAGAACCCTGAAACCGTTGGCAATTGTTCGGGGTGGGTGTCTGTTTTTTTTTTTTTGACAATTATGCTTCAAACCGTGCGCCCTCCCACTGGACATATTACACACCTGTGGGTACAGGTTGTTTGCACTTTCGAGAATCGGCAAATGGTGGACGGGAAAAATGGCACACAGGCGCGTGAGAACGCATTATCCAGGCGTACACACGGTGTACGATCAATTTCCGGCGCTTATGTTGTCATCCGATCTAATTGACCTTCTCGCTGTATTGGGTGGTCAATCGCTGCTGCCCGTTGCCCGTTGAACGCCGAAATTGAAAATCTATCCTGTGAATAATGCATGCTGTAGTAGAGCTTTGGGTTCACTTTTCCGACGGTTATGTGTCACTTGTGCTTATACCGTCTGTAAAGGTCACCTGGGTGATGATTGTTCGGATCGGATCGTATCATTTTACAGTAGATAAATCATGGAATAGCGATGAAGTGCGTTGAGGAAATTGCCTCACATATTTACAACAAGGCATCTCAAGTTAACTTTGCGGGGTATTTATAAGCTATTTTTGACCACGATACCTATTATTAAAGCTATTATTTATAATACCACACAAAAATCATATAAAGTAATCAAATCCTAGAAGAAAAATTAAATTTTAATTATGACTATAAAAAATATGTAATTTCAAGTAAACCAATACTAGGATGGTTTATGCAATGAAATGCATTGATCGTTGAATCTGGTAGAGTAATAACCAGTTGCTAGGACGATCCAGTAGATAGTCGAGATGGTAATGTCGACAAATTACTAATGTGCCCGGACTGGGTTCAAATCTACACTGCACTTGGCTCTGGCTCCTCGCGCGTAAAATAATGTTGTAATTGTTTTATTTTATTCTTGATTCTGTAAAAAGTAAAATAGAAAACTTGATGTAACAATATTTGAATAATATTTTCAAACTGATAGTTTCAAATTGTATTGTTTGTTTAATTTTTCATTTTCTACTTCTAATATATTGTTCCTAAATTTATACAACAATAGTACTAAGTTTCAAATTTTGTTATTTGATGGAACTTTTTTATAACTTTTCGTTGCTCAACATCGACCGGAACTATGGAAATATATTTCACAAAGAGATAGATTTTGACTAGTGCGCTTAATGCTGCATCGCTTCATTAGAGGGTTCGCCATCTGTACCAATACGATTCATACGTTTTTGTCGCACCTGTGCGGGACCTCACGCCTAATTTCTGCCGTCACCATTCGCGACGTCTGGCTTCGGTGCCGAAGCCGTGTGCGACGATGCGTAACAAATGGACCATAGAAATATGCGTAGCATTAGCCCAATTGGTCGCCCGGAGGTCGCTGCAGTAGTAGAATTGCTTTAGCGGCAAAGTGTGGCGCTGCCCCCCGGGAACGGTATCTACGCCCAGGGCATTAGTCACAAATGTATGCATTTTACGGCTTGATGGTAGAATATTTGTGTGTGATTTTGGTGCCCATCCCCCGTAGAACGATCGTCGGATGGCAGTTCACCGTTTCCGCGCTCCTTTTCCCGTACGTGCCAGCTGAGTGAGTGGAACGAGCGGGACGATGCCACGGTGAACTGATATCGGTACCATCTGGTACCTGGTTTCGTCGGCGAAACACACGCAAGCCCTTAGCCTTTGCCGTCCACCCGCTCACGGTGAACTTTTAGAACTTTTCGTTCGCTTGCCCCGTTACGTGCAGGGAAGTGTAACGGACCAGGGAAATGACCTGCCCAGTTTTCATTTCCGACCAACATCCCCCCCGCCCAATCAGAATGGTGCTACCGTGCTGTGGGCATATTTTACAGCGCGAATATTCCACCTGAACCCTCGCCGGTGTGGGTAAAATCGGCAACAATTGTCTGCAAATGGTTGGTAGGCGAGTTTTTGCGCGCTTGTCCATGGAGTGCCGCTCAATGCAAAAGTGTATTGTTGAAGGGATTTTTGTTTGTTTGACCGATAGAGTTATACCAACATTGATCTAGCTCTAACCGTGTGGAGTGGACACTTAGGAGTGATGCTAATGCGAAAAGAACTATTGTGATGATGCTATGCCATGTTCATGGATTTCAATCCCGTTTAGACCTCAATAATGAACTGTTGTGTGTTATATCGTTCTTTTTGGGTATTCTTTGAAGCTTTCCGTAGTTGAATCTCTATTCCAGATTTAACTTATACCCATCGATCAGCTGCAATACCTTCAAGGTCTTCTGTAGAATGAAACATGGCCTCAGTACTACTACTCCCCATAGGTTACGATGGACGATCGATAGATTCATTGGTTTCTTGACATCGTCTAAAATGAGTCCATAAAAAAAGAACTTGTTAGTCCAATAGACTTCCTTAAGGCACTTTAACTTATTAAATGTCACGTCATTAAAATAAAGCCCAATTAGATAGAATACTGCAAATTATGAACTAAATGGGTACAGGAAATTATCTTTCTTTGCTAAAAGCTTAATTGAAATTATAGTGTTGCAGTAATTATTAGCATAATTTATGTATGACCTCTGCCTAACGGCTGTGTTTAATGATGAGAATATTCAGCTTAACATCGGAACTAACAAACTGCATTGATTAACGCTGGGCAAAGTAATTATTCTCATCCCAGGAAATGGTATTGCAGTGAGGCGCAGTTGCATCAGCTTTATGTGCTCAAGATGTGTGGTGCCTTTGGCTACCACCAGCACCGAACACAGCCCAGATTCGAGTGCGGTATTGTGGTTTTGTGGCATCCGATTACTCCTGCCGATGGATGTGGCGTCAATGGTCAAACATTCATTTTCCATTAACCCGCTTCATGGACGCCGAGCAGCGAGCCATGTGCCAAGCAAGTGGCAAAATTTGGTGAACCGTACTTCCTTTACCCGTATGGTGCAAGATCCCACCCTTCACCGTCGTGTTCGTCGCTCGGTGTCCCACACTCCCAAGCGGTCGGCTTTGTTTGTGCCAATGTTGTTCATTTTACCGAGTCTCAAGACCCAGTCTCAGCGTTGAAACGCCACTCTGCCGGTCCACAATTTACAACCCAAGCTTCCGGTAAGCATCTTGAGCGGTGGAGCTGCGGTTCGCTGACGCATCCGGAGCTTTCTTCCGCTCTAGCGCTTTCGGGTTATGTGCCAACTGCTGCCGAGCCCCGCATCTTCCCGCTGAAGCCCGTTGGCGCTGGATTGTACCGATGGGAGGTGGGCTGTGTTCTGTGACTGACATCAATTAGAACCATCGTTTACAGCGTGATTTGCGCTTCTTCTTGCCAAAACAGTAAAGAAACCACACGGCGACGCAATAGACCTCCAGAACCCACCGTTGCCCACCAGCCTAAGGTCACCTGTTTGGAATAGAAGGATGGATTTTCACCGGAACGACCACAAAAGTAAATCAGTGTTGGGCGAACGCGCACACACCACCGGCGGTAACGATGCGATACCTTTCGAGCATTATGGATTCGACACGGAGTGTTGCGTTTATTTTGCCTTTTTGTTGTAAGATCACATCGTGTTTCACCGAAAAAAGACACACGCGCACTGAACCGAGATGGTTGAAAAAACCCTCCCAAAAAAACCAAAAACGTGTTGACTTTGAAAGCGCAACGGAAGGAAACGATGCGAAATTACACAGCTTTGAAATTTTATTCGAAAATGTTCATTTTTGTGACTCTATTTCGTTGTTGCGGTGTTGCAAAAATTCATACCGTTTTCGTATTACATTAGCGCAAATTTTTAATAAGAAATGTTCTGCTTTGTTCCTACTTTTTTATTGAGGAACATTAAGCATTTACGGAATATATTTTAAGGGAACTTTTATGCCTTATTGGACGATAGAATTGTATGAATTGTTAATTAATTCATTCGTCATACATCTTTTCATCCTCTTTGAGGGTGATTCCGTATATCTCTCAATCATTATAAACTCACCACCCATGCACGGGGTCCACGAACGAACGCTGTGCCTGATATTCAATTTCCATCGCCCACGGCCAGACCTAGCTGTTGGGCCGGTCTTGCAGGTTTATGCAATTAAGTGAGCAGTTCGTTTTGTTTTGTTTTTTTGCCTAATAAAGCCATTTTCCGATCAAATTACCTCCATGCAAACAAAACGAGCTGTGAAGGCGCACGGACGATCATCACCATGAGTGCCATCGTTTTCAACATTCATCAGCTCGCCCTCCTCCCACTCCAAGCAGCGTTGTGATGGTGCAATCGGATTGTTTATGGCACCGCGTACGGAGAACCCGCGGTGTTCTGCCCTGGCCGGCTGCAAATCTTTTGCCGCATTGTTTTACTTTTGTTTCACTGCACAGCCGGTGCAATGCAA
The DNA here is from genome assembly GCF_943734755.1 of Anopheles moucheti. Taxonomy (NCBI): domain Eukaryota; kingdom Metazoa; phylum Arthropoda; class Insecta; order Diptera; family Culicidae; genus Anopheles; species Anopheles moucheti. The sequence continues at coordinate 8,030,389 of NC_069140.1, forward strand.
TTGCATCGTTTCACATTTCACGATGACAGGCGCACATTGGCTGGCAATAGGCGCAATGGCGAGAGAGAGAAACGGCGGAAAAACATAACATAGCACCTTCGTGCTGCAATCAGCACGAGGCCAACAAAATCGCGTCGAAAATCAAACAACCCCACACAGCCAACGCTGGGAGCGATCGCGGGTCAGATCGTGTGGAAAAGTGTGAAAATTATAGCTCAGCTCACCCGCGCACTTATTGGCGGTTTTATAAGCAACAGGGTTTGCGCGTTGCGCGATGGTGGTTTGCATTTTATTTTAGTTAATCTAAACCCCGCGTAACCTTTACACCGGTCAGTGAGCAGGCACGCGAACGGACAGCGAAAGTTCAAGATGGTAAATTGGTAACAAACGAAATGGAATCGATCACCGACCGAGCGAGCGTGAGCTTTCATCTTCATGCGCAGTGGACTGATCGCGCAGCGCGATAGCAGTAAAACGGTTTGATGTGGAAAGGAAGAAGCGTCTGTGAGGGACAGGTTGGTGGATTGCTGGAACGGTATGGCGGGCGATGGACTGATGGTTTTAAAAATCATATGACACCATAAATCATCGTGTTACAGGATGAGCTATAATTTACCAACTGCGCGTGACCAATTGAGCTTTTTTTGAGCTCGACTGGAACCAACTGTTTCCGTATCACGATCCCGCAAGACATATTCTAGCTAAATGTGGCATGATTTAACCTTTAGCTATGATGTTTCGAAGTCAGTGAAAGTGGTGGATTTGATGTAGAACAAAGCCTTTTGACAACCATCATTTATGAATTTATTATTACAATATTTCTTAATATTAATTAACTTAGCTGAAAAGATTTTATTTATTCAAAATGCACATGCAATGCTAAATAATTTATCAAACAGTTTGTTTTAGTTTAAATCCGCTTTGTAACAAGCTTGTTAATGGCTTCATACCCGATCGAAAAATTCAAAAGACTTCGAAGTCGCAGCAAGCGACGAACCCGGAAAACTTTCCCAAGTAGGCTGTGAACCGGGATTTTTTGTGTTTTGTTTCGCCATGATGCCATACCGTGCGCCAGCTAGCAGAACTTTGTCATCGCATTTGCTCCCTTTAATGGGCAATAAAAATTTCGCGATCACGCAAAGAGGGAAAGAGGGGACACAAACACAAACTACGAGCAAAAACGCATTTTTAATGTCACCTTCGTTAGGTACTTCCGGTGCGGAACCGTCGGAATGGTTCCGGAGCGATGGGCTTCATGTGAGTGAAAATTACCTTCCCAACACTTCTCCGCCATGTTGCCACTTGCGGTTTGGTTAATGCGCACTGGAAAACTAGTAGCAAATGTTGTTTTACCAGGCTAAATGCTGTTGTCATGCTGGGGCTTGTTGCTTCGTACCGTGCATCGTTCAACATGCTTTTAATTAATCAAGATGCCAACGAGGCCTGGCCCGAGAGGAACGAACCCGTTGCTCGGCCACCGGGCGGCATGGGAAGTCTGTCGAAAGATTTGCGGAAAATAGCGGATGAAATAGCGTGTCGGACCCTTCATTCATCATGGGCCGCATGAGACCAGCAGCAAAGGACGATTGGGATCCGAGCTTCAGTGCAATGGAAAGCAAATGCTCCGAACGCAAAACGAGCTCGTGGGATTTGGGCGTATCTGGTACGCATCTAATGGTGACCCTTTTAGGCAACTGTTGCTTCCTAAATTCGGTCAGATGTCAACCGGTTACCTTCCCGTTTAGCAAACATGGCAGAAAACTCCTCTCTCCACACTACGCACTACGGGTAGTGGCTGAGAAACAATAGCCAAATGCACATCACATCTAATCAGATTTGTGTTTTACGAGTTTCGAAAACGATTGTTAAACGCCCTGCAGTGATTGCTTGGGAAGGTTTCCCCTGGCGCAGCTCCTCCGGCCCCAAATGGGACCAGATAGAATGGGTTTACGAAATCGGAACACACACTTTTCCTTCTCGGAAGCGTCCGATTGTGGGTTCGGAAAAACAACTTCCACAACGAATTGAAAATCCGCACTGCCTGAAAGGAATTTACGCAAACGGAGTTGACTATAGCGTCAGCATCCTTTCAAACGCAGGGAAATGCACCACGAACGTGAAAACTATTCCACCGGCACCCATGAACGCACACATTTTTGTCCACATATTTCCAGCATCGCCATTGTTTTCGCATCGATAGAAATGATTGTTTCCCGGGCGGGTTTGGTGGCTCCACTAGTGGCTGCTGCTGCCGTTTCTATTGCCGTTGCGCTTCTGCTTCCAGCGGGCCCACGACGACGACACGGTTCAGGTGCTACCGTTTAGTCGCATTTTCAATGTCTCGTGTGAACTCAATCCCACCGGAAATATGTTTAATGTACGATTTTCCCTTTTTTTGCCCCCTCCGAGAGCAATTCACATTACGGCCGGCGACGCACTCGGGCAAGCAGAATCCGTTCGGGCTCCCATTTTTGTCGTTTCACTTTTCGTTGTGCTCATCTCCATTGCACCTCGCCACCTCGCAATCGAAATGGTGCATGGTGGTTCGGTACTCCACCCGATAGGTTTGGCTAGGATTGCTAAAATCCGAGCCCAAACCGGCCGCGCGAGAGTTGTTCATTACACGCGCCACATGTTACGCCGGTCGGCCAAGCGAACCCTTCGTGTGTGCGTGAAAGTAACACCCGACATCATCATTTTCCAGTACGTCACTGGATCGGCGAACGGAAGGTGAAGACATATCGGAGGAAAATCTTCATAACTTTTCCTTGTTCCGAGACGGGTTGATAGCTTTTTTCGTCCGATTTGGATTTGGTGGATTTATTAATTCAAACGAAAGCGAATGGAACGGAAAACTGTTTGTACTGCAGAAGCTTTTCCCTTTTCCTGTACATGAATTTTCAAAATATCCTTTCGTGAAAGTATGTGCAGACGTTTTTTTTGTAGCTATTTATAATTTATAATATAGTAAATAGTAATGTACAAATTAACGTTAATTTATAATGTATATCAAAAAGACTTAATTTACAAATAGCTTTTTCCTAACAGCATCTTCTAATACGAGAAATGTATACCCAGCATTGGGATATCAGAAAACGCTCATAACAAGAACCAACATAATGTAACATTTTTGGTATATGTATTACCCGAAGACACCAAATAAGCATAGTTTCTAAGGTTCATGTTTGATTTATGCACAAAATGCTGACATTGAACGTTAAAGAGATCAACTACTTGGTAATGTCTGTTGGTGACTTGGACAACCCTCCATCCTTCGTTATCAAAAATGCGAACGAAATGCGAAGCTCACTGCCAGGTCATATAACTGGAGGTGGTTTTTAGACGACTTGTAGTAGACGACTGCTCCATTTCCAAAGTGACAAAGAAGTGTGAAATGAACACAGTATGATCGCACACGATCTTTCTTTTTATTGGGAGAGTTTACCTCTACAAATCACTGTTATCATCTTGGACTTGGCTTAATGCTCGTCTTTTCTGTTTTTTGACAATAAGACATCGCCATCGTAGAAATTCTACAAGGGATATCTTTACACCAGAGAATAGTGTACCTGATCATAAATTATAAGATTCGATTATTCAACGACCTATGGTCTGTATATCTCGACATTGAAGGTTCTGAGGTTCATAGGGAATGTACAGGCAGGACAGATAAAACCAATGGGGCTCCATAGGGCTAGGAATTCTTTGTGTTTAAAAGGAATGAAATGGCACAACGAGATTGATCAGACGGAAATGAAGAACGTGAGTATCTTACAGGAATTCCAGCGTAGATATCTAGATGTCTTACGTCATTCTGTGTAGTTGCCATAATCTAGATTTTATTTATTTATTTAAATTATATTATGACGGCAATGCCGTATTTTCAGCCATAATCTAGATGTTGATTATGTTTTTGTACTTTAAAATAAATCAACACCATAAAAAGCATGATCAAGTGGATAAATTGATTTTTTGCTCTAAAGTTCCCAGTGTGCGCTCAATTTGGGAGGTCACACATTGATGATTGTATGTGACCAATTTTATGGTGGAAATTGTCGAGATGTAGGAAAATCCGTCGAATATCTCTGATATCAATGATCCTTTAATGATATGGGTGCTTCTCAAACTTCGAAAACATGCCTGTCTTCAAACAAAATAGTACAAGGAATAAAGGAAATATAATTCAATGGCCGGCAAGCAAGAGATGGACTTCTGCTTAACACACTCACGCACTCCCATTTCATCGCGATGGTCAGTTGCGCACGGTAAAACATGCGTGCGATTTTTCCGCAATTGCGTGACAGTTTGCTCGCGCCCACCCGTTGTGTATATGTTACACGATGCGCTCCATTTGAGCCGGTTATATATAGTTGTTTTTTTTTTTGCTGGTTTCTTCATGTTTCCTAGCGCTCAAATGGTTGCTTAATGAGTGTAAAATGTGATAATTTCCTATTCGCTTGCCTGTTGATTGGTTTCTGCTTTGCGCTTCTCTCATACAATTATCCGTCTTCTGAATGGTTATCAATCTGTGCATCGCGGCGGGGGGGGGGGAGGTTTTCCCACTGGCCAATATGCATCTGGCAGGAAAATCTTGCTTTTCTTTTCAACACTTTCCGTCGTTCATTTCCGTTCAAAATGCTTTCATTTGTTTTAAAAGAATAATCGTATCAGTCGCTCAGTCGGTGTGCGCTTCTTTCATTATGTATCGTTTATTAGGGAAATCACAAGCACAAATCGTGTGCTAATTTTGTGGCCCGACGGGCGTGTCTCGCGCGGGCAGAGAAAATGATAGTAATAATTAAAGTCGTTCATTTTCGATCGTTTAATTTCTCGCGCACACTCGTAAACATAAATCGTAAACGATCGAACAAACTGAAGGTGATGAATTTTACAGTTTCATTTGTAAAACCCCCCTTGAGTTCGCTACAACAAATGGAATCCCATTAATCAGCGTCGATTCATAAGTCAGTTCAAACGTACTTTTTATGACCGTTAAAATGCTAGCTGTACCTAAAAATTATTTCACTCAAACCGAAGCTTTCTCCACTTTTTTTTCGGTGGGCTTTGCTTTATTGGCTCCGGCAGTGCGTTGGAAGCAATTGATTACGCTGGATTTGACATTAATCGAAAAGTGAAAATTCTACTTGACACAGCAGCGTTCGAGTAGTCTGCGCGCAGCTCAAGCGATTCAAGCATCCAATTGCATCGATAAGTGGCTTGATCGTGTCTTAGTTCACCGCGCATCACCAAGGGCAACCGATTGCTGGCTTTTCGTTTTGAGGAAATTTTACTTTCGCTTCTAATCTTTTTTTTTTTTTCTTCAAACAATTTAATACAAAACAATGCATGTGAGATCAATCGATTCAGCTATTATTTTCACTTGCATCCTGTCACTGTCACTTTCAACAAGTTTTCGAAAACTTTTAAACATCTCTACGCACGTCGACCCACTGACAGCCAACATTGCCATTGTCGATGCTAAACGCACTTCACTTCCGGAAGCACGGTCCCGCATACTAAGCAGTCGCACGGTGCCACTGTGGTGCCTCTACTTCTAGCCACTGCATTACTCACTAAATTACTACTTCCACGATCACCAGCCCTGGTGCCACGCGTTCCCAGCCCCGATGAAACGGAAAGTTAAATTAAATCACCTCATTTTTTGGCCGACCGACAGGTTGGTGTCAAAATTTGTGGCCTGTTTATGTGGCGGCGGCACTTGGCCCAGGGCAGGAAATAAAGATGTCCCCTTGAACGGTGACGGTTTAACGGTCTATCTTGATCTTCTTGGGGCCGTCGTTTGGGGTTTGTCCATCATTGTTGTACACGGGCGTGTCGAGATCTTAATCATCGTCAAGCCATTGTAGAGGGTAACAATTTTGCCGCCTTTAAATGTGGCCACTTTATCTTCGTCTCTTGACCCGACGCAATAATTTGGAAAAAAAGGTTCCGTTCGTTTTTATCTGACCAGGTCAAGTAGTATTTCTTGAAGACCAGATTAGCTCCGTCAAATCCTAATTACAGGCATCAGAATATGGAATACGCTTAGTATGCGTGGCACGATGGTTGTTATGTATATATATTTAATTTAATTTATATCTCACACTGCTTTTATTTGGAAGAAGTGTTCTCATTCCATTAGTAATCGAATTCACTGTACCACTTTGCTTGTTTGTTTTCTCTTTCTCTTTTCCATGCTCAAATTCTTCATTCTTTGGTCAAATTTGTGAAGATAATAATAGAAAACAAGTTTGGTAACGATTCCAGAGCCATTATGCTAACTAATATTAACTAAGTTATCTAAAAAGTTATTCTCGACATAGTGATTGCATACTGTTAGGCGTTGTTAGCAACCAATGACATGATCAAGTGCGAATATATCATTGATCCCACATAACATGTTATTACTTTTTCCTGTATGTTTTCTTTCTTGTTTAATGCATTTTTAGCAACGCGCTGCTTGTAAATTATTTCATTAATAAAATAGTATTACTTGTGTAATTATTAAATAACTAACCCTGTCAGTCATGTTCATGTTAATGTTCCCAGGATCATATTAGCCGTTTTGCAATGATTTACTCTGGAAATGAGTTTAGTCACTGAAGCTTAGCCCTCTGCGTCAGTTACAACATTGCTCGCGCACTCATTACCCAGTGCGAATAAAAGGCCTTTTCATGTATGTTTTCCCCGATTGTTATCACCTCACTTTCCTGCCGTGACATTTCCACTCTCACCAGAGGAGCAGTTGCTCAAGCAATCTGTGACAGGTGTAGTGAAGTTTTCCAGTTGTCCATTTTAATGCCAAACTTCACCATCCTCATTACCGTCGCCGCAGACCGTCGCTCACGCTTCCAACTCATTACCGATCGTACGCGTACGCCAAGCGTGTTGTGCGCTGCGGTTCGTACACGCGTCGTCTCGCGTCAATCCAACGACACAACAACGGCTTCTTGTCAAAATGAATTTACGGCCCGGGCTCGCAGCTAACTTCACAGTTCGCCGGACACAACACCATCCCGCTTTCCCGGGGTTCGACTTCTGCACCGGGGGTTGCGGCTAGTGACCACCGGATGGATGAGACGGATGGGATACAGTTTTAATCTGTGCAAAAGCACATTTTTGCGGAAAGAAATGGAAAAAACAACGGACTCATTCACGTTGCTCCACGTTGCTCGGCAAGAGAAAATGGAAACAATCGTTTTAAAAGATAAATGCTTCGAAAGATTTCGATGCATGATGCGACACACAGAAGAAAGTGATGGGAGATATGCGGACCGAGGGTAAGGAAAAACCAACACCCTTTTGCTGCCAATTTTCCCTCCCCACCCCCCACACACACACACGCTCTGGATGATGAAAGGCGAAAAAAGTGAAAACCATGAAAATCGGTGCAATTCATTAACGGAGTGAGGAGTGTAACACACCACCAATGGCAAAAACAAGGCGGAAAAACAAACACAGCCGAAGCAGCCCAACGCCCCCGAGGGTGTCCAGCCCAGACGTGTGTGGGTCAGGCTATAAATCCCCTTTCGCCACGTACCACGTCTTTCGCCGTGTTGGCGATTTAGATCTTGCAGGCCGGTGCAAAAGATTGATGCAGTTCAATCTCTCTGTCTCTCGCACACACCACTTCGCCTTCCTTTTACCAATGAGGGCGTGAAAATTAATCACGTTTATACAGGCGATTTTCACGCTTGCGGTTAGGGGGTGAAGGGATTCTCCGTCTGGAGCTGCAGTCTACCTGGCTGCAGATTTATTTTGCACGCGGATCACTTAAATCCGATTCCGTGTTGTGGAAACACCGCGGAAAAACGAGGGTTGTATCGGGACGGGCGGGAAAGCGGGGGGTTTCTTTGTTTTTCAATTTAGACAATGTTTTACCGGGTTGTTCCCCGGTGTATAACCAGACCAATGCAATCGCTTCTTAACTGTCCCGGTTTTGGCGTGCGGAACTTTACGCACAGTTCCAGGGTACAAAATCGTTTTGGGCAATGCAGCTGGAAAGGCAAATGAAAATTCGTTACGATCAAACATTCGCCGTGCGGTGTCCAATTCCTTCTTTAAACTCACATTTTATTATATTTTTGGTAGTACGGAAAGAACGCCCTTTAATATTGATTAGTAGCACTAAAAGTCTCAAAGATTTTTTTAAACATATAAGCCCAATTTTTAATGTTTAAGAACACTTTTAAGAAAAAGTAATAATTGTATTGATTAATATGGGTCATAGCCGTATTGCTCCTTGTTAAATAATAAGATCTTTGCTATGAGACTTGATCTACAAAACTTGATCGTACATTAAAAGGCTGACTTTAGACTTCAGCGTTCCAGTGATATAGAGATCTCATGCTAAGACCTTAATTTATGCAGTGTTGAAAGCAATGGGTCAAATGGCCAATGTAGAAAGACAAACAAAACATTTTACAAATTAAACATTTAATAACTAGGAAATAAAACTGCAAGGAACATAATACCTGCTACTTTATTTCTCTACCCAAACGGGGCATTGAATCACAATCTACTTGGGCACAGTGTTTGACATTGTCTAATTTTATTAATGTGAATGTTTTACGACCAAAATCACCACCTTTTTACTCCCACTTAGCTGCTTTTCCTTTTTGGGCGAAAGTGTCTTTTTTCCTACAGTTTACACTTTCCGTTACGGAGCGATTGAATTTATTTGCTTAAGCCGGTTCACAATTTAATCGGCACAACAATCGCGGATGAAAGCCCAACGAATTATGAACATCATTTGTCGCCTGTCACAATATTTAACGAAATTGAAGCATAAAAACTAGCTCACAACCGCAGCGATGGTTCCAGGCGGCACTTTCTGTGGAATATTTGTTCTGCTGGTTAAAGTTCGCTGAACTAATCGTTTGTACCCGGGGAAGTGGGGTTTTTCTTTCCCCTGTGTACCTGATGTGCCGCTGATGGAGCTTTACGGTTGCATTTTCCTGGCCAGCATTCATTTTCTTGTGTCAAGTAAGCCGCTGGGAGGAAAGTGTGAACATTGGTTCGTTTCGGTTTGCATCCAGAGTTGTCGCTTTCTATCCAGTTTCTTCGAGAAGGATGACTGTGGTGTACAACAATTCCCAGTTTTGATTCACGTTTCAGAGGACGAGAACTCGTGGTGCGAACTACGTCTTCTCCTTGCGACACTGAACTCACATTTGACAGCCAAGTGCTCGTTCCGGTCAGAGTTTTCCCAAACAGAGACGATGTTGAAGCAGCATGCGAAAACACCTTCTTCACTTTTCTCACATCAAGCGTATAATTTAATAAACATTCACAAGAGGAAAAATTATCGCAAAGGTACGAATGAACACTTAGTCTTAAAGTTGATGGAAGGTACAGCAGAAACAAAAGCAACTCTTCCACCCTACGTTCGCGACTCATTTTTGCACCGGTTTCTGTGGCGTCCACAGCACCGTAGGTATTTGGTACATGTATGTTCCTCCGGCAAGGAAAACAAGGTGTCAAGTGTTGCTGTTACTAGAGAGTTCTTTGAAGGAAAACGACTGCAAAGTTTCCATCGATTAAGTTTGGTTTGCTTGATCATAGAAAAACCTCTATCGCTCTCTTCAATACTCATCCATTTTCTCCGTTTTTTTCTATATTTTTCGCAGGGACAAGCGTCACCGACGGCGTGACAGTGCTCCCCCGAAGGTGGGTCAAGTACAAGATTTAGCCTACCTGGAGGCTTTGGCAAAGTTCAACGACTGGCGGACGCAGCAACGTAACAGCGATATTCTGCCAAATTCTAAAACTCCAACCAGCCAAGTGAATGCAACACTTCCGCCTCGGATATCGCTGTTGGCGCACGGCACGATCAAGGAGGAACCGTCCGATGATGACGATAGTGACTGTGATGGTGACTTTAGCTCCGACATCGAACTGGCCCGGGACGAGCGTATGATACTGAACCGCACCACCAGCCGATTTGAAGTACCGAAATCTCCACGATACGCTCGGCATCATCGCTCCTCGACAGTGGCCCCAACAGCGGGTACGCCTTCGTCCCTACTATCGGATGTGGCTCCCAAGAAACCAAAGCGATCCGTTGAATTCTATCGCAACATCAACCGCATCCCGACGGACGCATCCTCCAACGCGTCGCAGAACTCCAACAGTCAGTGGAACAACGGCTGCAAAGCGATCGAGAAAAATCACACCAATCCGACCGATACGCGACTGTCCCTTCCGGCTGTGCTTGGTGCGGAACCACTGGAGCGGCTACCGAAGCGTTCTAAGGCGACCACCCCGAAACCAAACAACACGATCTACGAGAACGAGGTGGCGGAATTCGAAGCTCACCACATCAACGGTACGTTTGGGGATTCGTACGTGGTGCAAAGCCCACCGCGACTGTTTTACAAAGCGAACGCAAGTCCGTATAGTGACGGTACGCCGAAGAAGCAGAGCAATCTCAAGAATCGTACACGTGTGTTCAAAGACAAACCTGCTCCAGCACCGCCGGTGACGAAACTGGCTGCAACACCGTCTGTCAGGCTGTCCAACTGTCTACCGAAGCAACGTCAGCAAAGCGATTCCGATTCACCACTGACTGGATCCTACCGGAAGTACGAGCTAAACTCATCCTCCGTCTACGACGAACACGTCATCTCTTCCCGCGCTTATCGCGGTTCGATGAAACCTAAAGGTGTCGAAGAGCCAACACCCACCAAACAGCGGCACAAACCACTCTCCTATCAAACGATTGTAAACAAACATGGAGATCTGGTGGACTACGCACTGCCGTTCAGCGATAACGCGGACACGACGGCTGAAACCAAGCCGGATCAAAATAACAGCAAGCACCTTACACCGGGCCAAGACACACTGGCCGAGATTCGGAACTGCGAGCAGCTGATAAACGATAACTTCCAGTTTCTGCAAACGACTGCCTTTCACGATGAGTCGAGCAGCATCATCACCGAACCGATCAGCGTGCTGAAGGGCCGATCTAGACGTATAATCACCGATCTGGATCGGTCCAATGCGAGCACGCTGAAGGAAGGTGAGGACGAGCTGCTCCAACAGGACGAACACCTTGAAATGGAGCGTGAGGATGAGCTGCTGCAAAGCCGTCAGCAGGAGATCGACGTGCAGTTGGCGCAGCTGGCAATGCAGGACGATCCGCAGGACATTCTGCTGGAGTTGGATTCGTTGCAGAAGTGGAGCAAAAGCATCCAAATGTCAGATGACTTTTTGCAGACTCGCTACACGGAACGAAATTTGCTGGAATGTTTCCGGCGCAGCATCGGCAGCAATTTGCTGACGTGCTTCCCGAACGAGGTGCGCTACCGGGTGGGAAGTTTGCGGAGTGCATTTGCCTGTCCGTTGGAGTTTTCCTGCGGTTTGTTCCGCGGAGTGGCGGTTACGTTGCGCAAATACTCGTTGAACATGGAACGGAGTCTTTACTTCGCAGAGGAAGCCTGCCGGCGAGATTTTGAGGTGTTGTCGCAGGTGCGTCATCCAACGATGGCTACACTGATGGCGGTGTCGTACGATTCGGCCTTAAACCAGGCTACGCTGCTGCTGGAACCGTTCGATTTTACACTCTTTGATTATATTCATAAAATGGTAAGGAAAGCTCCGTATACTGACGGGACACTTTCAGATACATTGCTAACTCCCATTCTTTCTTCCACAGAACAAAAGACTATCTTTGATACATGCTATTACTGTTGTGCAGCAAATCTCATCCGCCGTCTCCTATCTGCAAGAGTGCGGCTACATCCATTCGAACATATCCAGCGGATGCATCCTGATGCGCCGTTACCCGTACTCGGTCAAGCTAACCTCGTTCGAACTGACTACGGATGTTTCCTCGGACGAAGTGCGGCGTGAAATTGAGAATCGCTACGGCAGCACATCCTCGTCGCGTAACTCAATGACCTCCTCCCAGAACGATGAGTTAAAGAAGATCACCACCTACGCACGGCTGATCAAGAACGATGAGCATTTTCTGCGCGACAAGTACCGCAAGTTGTCGTCGGAAATTTGCGAAAACCGCTCCAAACCACAGCACGGCGCGCAGCTTTCGTTCGGCGATGGGTCGGGCTATGATTGCCGGGCAAGCAGATTCCTGCCCTACTGCAAGGAGTATCGGGAGAAGTTTTCCCTATTCTACTACGTAGCACCGGAGCTGCTCATCCCGAAGGCGAGCTTTGTATATCCAAGCAAGAGCACCGACGTTTACTCGGTAGCGTTGCTGCTGTGGGAAATCTTGAACGGCTACGTCCCATTCGTCGTGTACAACAGGGCCGAGCTGGAGAAATTGCACACCTCCGCCGATCTTCCGCTGCCAATGTTTGAAAAGGAACGCTGTGAGCGCTTTCGGCAAATTTTCGAAGGCGGACTAGGGGATCTTAACAGTAGAAAAATCACCATGGGCAATGTGGTTGATCTGCTGGACTGTTTGCTGCTTGAGTTGGGTATGGAGAAGAATGGCACGTACGATTGGTTGGCAGAGGATTACGAGGAGCGCGCTAACTCGTCGGAAGTTCGACTGAAAAATGAGCTGAACGACGTTCGGAAACAGAGTGCACACATTGAGAAAGCGGATAAGATCTACTTCCACACCGAGGAATCGGAGCTTGCCAAGGCCCCCAAACAACTCCCGAAGAAGCCGGTTAGAAAAATCAATAAAACGAAAGCACCACTGCAGCAGCAAGCACCAAAGCACCACGGCCCGCGATGGTCGGATGTGACCACCAAGGAACGGACACAGATCGTAGACAAAAAGTCACCACTCAGCTCAACCTTTAGCCTCTCTAACTCTGCGATCTATCAAACAATCTTCGATTTTAACAACAAATTCCTCTCGCCAAAATCGTCCTCGAAGCAAGTTATATATGACCGGACAAGCACGGTGAAGAAGCACAAGAAACCGCCGCGTGCGAATAAAAAGGCAGTCAAAGAGCTGTTCGACGTTAAGGATCAGCTTAACAAGAGCTTTATCGAACAAAACGAGCAAGATGGTGATGGTGAGATTGACAATGGCAGACAGAATACAGCATCTATGGTTCCTATCGAACTGCAAAAAGCGAACTCGTCTACAAGTTCATTAGCACAAGTGATGTCTGATGCACCACAAATAAACCAAGAGCCCATTCGACCATCTTGTAGCGATTCGGAGGAAAAAGGTACACCACTGCAGCGTGATCATCCGTCAAAGTCTTGCGACAGCTCACCGGGTACAAGGCGCCGTAGTATTACACCGAAGCTCAACAACTCATTCCGCTTCACCATTGGTGATTTTACCCTGCCCGACACGCCAATAGCACGCAAAAACAAAATAAGGAAGCACGCCTGGTTATCTGACCAGAAGCTGAAAATTGCAGATGAATCACAGCCCGCGACACCAGAGGATTGCCGCAGCAAATCCTTCTTCAACGCGGGACTGGCAGCTCGCAGCGGTTCCTTCCTTACCTCGACCAACCTGAACTGTTCCACATCACTGCAGGACATCAAACCGAAGCGCATCAACATTAGCGTCAACATTATTCGCTCACCGGAGACACGCACTACGGTTACGGTGCAGAAGAACTGCACGCCGAAGCTGATTGTTAACGGAGGCTCACCGTTTGAGGATACGCTGTGGAAAAAGGAGAAACATATCTGCGAACGCAGTCAACTGCCTGCGTCGGATGAAACGAAAGAAGCAACACAAGACACTTCCGCACAAGGCAGTTCCGAAGCAGAGCAGAAGCCAGATGAGAATGTCGCAGGGTGCTTGGACGATTCCTTGAGTGTTGTAACCGCTCACCTGTCTTCGGTGCGCGATGTTATTAAGAAGATTGAAACAACATTTGAAAAGACTGGATTCGATTATAGTCCGGTAAGAAAGATGGATGGCAGTGGAAAGAAACACGCGAACGAAGGAAGCACTAGGAAAAGTGCAGAGGGATCGTTGGTGGTAGAGGAGAATCTACTCGTCCCTACCAGAGTACTCGAACTGGAAAAGACACTCGAAGCGGAGGAAACATCCGCGTTGAGGGAAACTGACGAAGATGAGGCAAGAGAATTAAAATCTGAAAACGTTGAAACCTCATCAATGCCGATTCCTGCTCCTCCTCCATCACCCCCGGAGTCGACGAACTCTCCGATCTCAGCGATAACTCATCTCAATGTACTGCTGGCAGATTCTCAATCGAAACCAAAGGAAACACCATCACCAGGACCCAGGATTGAGGTGCAACAAGCAGTGGAAATGGAAAGCATTCCCGTACCGTCCACCGTCCCAGTGGCATTCGCTCCAAACTCGCAACTATTCCTTCGCCGCAAGGCACTCAACGCCGGTGCAAACAGTGTAGCCATCCACCATCAGCAAACAGTCTACCGAGAGAGTGTCGTATCTAGCACGGAACGGTTGGCAACGTTTGCAGAGCCGTCGCTTGCGTCAACGACCACCACCACGACTACTTCAACGGCCATACCACCGGGAAGTGCACGCAAGAAGAAGCTAACCACACGCGTTACGGTAAACATGCGCAAAATATCACGCCGTGCTTCAGACATTAGTCCGGCTTCTTCACGACCCAATTCGGCCAATCTGGACGATGTGGATCTTCCGTCGTCCGGATGTATCACGCCGACTGGTGTTAACGTCCAGGGATGCGCACTCGGCACCGTTCGACACTCGTGTGGCAATGAGCTGTTGCGTGCCTTTTCCAAACTGAGACTGATCGCACCGGAAGAACCGACAACGAAGCCTACCGGAACCGACCCGAACGCACGATCTGTTACACCAGTGTTTGTTGGTGCTGGCGCGCATCAAATTGCCACCGGTGCAGCGAACAGGATCGAACGTTTCGTGTGCTGTAACTGTGGTAACTCGATGGTACCGACAGACGGGCTTAATGGTAGGTTGTTGGTGGAAAGATTGTTTAGCAAAATTGGGAGTGACTCACCATTCTTATCCTTTAATATATACCTACAAACAGTGCCCACCGGAAGTCGGATCGGCATGTCAGCCGCCTTCGGTGAGATGAACTTCCCGCGAGAAAGCTTTGTGTCCATGTTTGAGCCCCCGCTGACTCCAACACCTGGCAGTGCTATGGCGAGCCGGTTTCATTCGATGACTCCATTCCAGGTAATTCTTTGGTTTACTATAATGATTATGCAAACACTGTTGATACATTTTATAAAATAGCAAACTGTATTTTTTTCCCGATCGAGAATTCATAAGCGATCAAATAATGTACATAATGGAATCAGTCACACGGCTTTACTCTTATTGCGATTTTACACCCTTCCCAATTTCTTGCCGATCAACAAGTGGAATGAACCCAACTAGGCTTGATCGCGAATGCAATCCATCGGATTCATTCATCGTAGGGGTGGGGTTCGGTTTTATGCTGTCTCAGTGCAACATAGCGTGGTGAATGGCTTTTCGACGACACACCTTGATCGATATGGTCAATGGTGGTTTGGTGCTGAAAGTAGGTCGCGTGATTGTGTTTTAAAGACTTGCATAAGCATTTTACTCAACAAGGGGATGTAGCTCAGATGGTAGAGCGCTCGCTTAGCATGTGAGAGGTACCGGGATCGATACCCGGCATCTCCAACTTATATCTCTTCAAGATTTCTCCGAAATCTTAGGGAATATTCATTTTTGTGTCTTGCCAAAGAAAAAGGTATCATTAAGATCATACTTTATCTGAATTATTGAGCGCATCGAGTGCTAATCTAATTAAAATTTCCTTTTAGAAATCAACCGAAGATCTTTATATCGATGATGACTTTTGCCAAGGACTAAACCATATGGGAGCGAACATGGAGTTGGTGGAACCGCTCGACGAAGGGCAGTTCCTCGATACGTACGGATACGACATTTACGCCACAGAGATCTATCACGCGGAAGAAGAGGAGGAGGAGGAGGAGGAGGAGCATGACGATGAGGGCGATAAGCATTTTACATTTCCAAATCTTCTCACAACACCCGTCGCAAACCCCGAATGTACCGACGACGAGGCAAAGTTTCTCGAAAAGTGTTCGAAGCTCAATTCGCAAACATTAACGGCAGAATTCGCTACACTCGCATCACCAATCGATTGTGAAATTCCGCATCCCACTACTGCAGACTGCGGTGATCAATAAGGGAAAGCCACGCTTCACAATCCACGGTGCAAACAGGACGGTGAACGAGCGGCTTATTTTGCAATGTTGTATATAAGCTTGATGGAAAAAACACGATAAATTTATCATGATAAAAAGCAAGACACTCGACTCTTACACGGGCTCGAACGATTCAATGCATGTTTTCGGCAGTAATGTTTAATCTAAAAATACCAAGTATTATATTTACCACTACCCCTTGGAAGGGAGTCCAGTTGAATTCCTTTCTTTTTATTAGGATCATTTAAGAATTATGAAGTGTCCCCTTTTCATCGCACACACATTCGAATACATTATCTATGCTCATCCAGAATATTTATTTACGCATATCGGTAGCAGTATCGGCAGAGTCTTCCAACGCACTGGCCAGTAAACACTCGAAGCATCGTTTTGGTGGAGACGTTTTTGTTTCCATTCGAAATGTTGAGATAGTTGCAATACAATACAATAGAAGAAAAAGGTCAGCACCGCTTCCTTCTGAGCACACGCACCTGTTTATGTATGTAAACGAAATAAATTATTTCATACGAAAACTAATAAGCCTCCACGTCTCGCGGATTGTTATGCTAATGTTTAAGGCGCCACAGATGGATCGTTCACTTGAATGAGGCCACTGCACGGCGGTCAGACCCCCATGGTGTGCTGACGTTCTTCCGGAGGTGAAAATTAATGCACAAAAGGCTGCACATTTATCATTTAAATCAACAGATCGCGTGTGTGTGTGAGAAGCCAAGTGTGATTATAAGTGTAGTTTATAGTTAAGCGATGAAACCGGAGGGACATACGCGATCGATCAGTCATCATTGTCTGTTGGGTGGTGCGTCCGAAATGAAGCTTCCTCCGAAGCAGCAGCCCATGCTGCTGTTGGGACTGCTCGTGCTATGGGTTTCCATCGTGCAGGCGAGCAGAAACAATACCGACTTTGCTGACATCATTTCCGAACATGGCCGCGCGAAACGTACGCTAGTGTACACGTTCAACAGTTGCTCCGGGGTAAGACACAGGCAAGCGCTGTATGTGTTGTTGTTCGATATTAAATTTCTTTCTTATTTCTTTTTAGATTTTAATCGCACTGTCCATTCCACTAGTCATTACCGGCCGGAACGTTTTCATGTCGTACAACTTTGAAGCGAACTACAACATGCCGACGGAAAGTACCGACTTCACTCAGGGCATCTTGAAGAAGGGTGACAACGATCAGATACAAGAAGCTGAGGCTGAGGCAAGGAAGGAACGCGACACCCCACGGATGGTTGCTGCCACTCCGAAACAATCCAGCCTAAGCAGGAAAAAGATGTACCGCACAATCGAACTAAACTTGCAACGGTACGGATTTGCCGGCAAGCGGTGCATATTGCGGATGATTTGTGATCTGGCAGAGACACCACTGCACCACGAGAACGGTGTGCTGGGTGATGTGCTGCAGTTGATATTCACGTAAGGCAAGCTCACGGATGCACGGGCGCAGGATCAGCCTTACGAAATAGTTCGCTTTGTACGTTTTTCAGCCCATCCCTATCCCGGGACGAGAAGTTACCGAGTGAGTTTGCGCGCGCTGAGGAGTTGGGACGAGAGGAAAGAAATTGCAGCAAATATCGTGGCCACTGTCCGACAAACCCAATCGATCTGGTGACCGTTGTGTTGGCAAATTAAATGGAACAGAGAACCAACTAAATGATTGCAATCGGTGACGGATTTATCGGTGGCGAGCGGGGCCTAAGCAGGCCCCTGTGAAGTGTTTGAATTGTAGACATAGTTGTGATTTTATACAACGCTGTGAGCTTAGGAGCCAGTGTGGCCGCTTAGTCTGCTTGCCGGTAAATCTGCCGCTGGTTACAATACGACTGATTTTTTTAAAATAAATTTAGCGGTTGTTTAAAATATTAATTCTTATATAAAATACATACATTTTCAAGAACATTTACTGAAAGTTTTAGTATTATAATAAGTGTTTTTCAGGTTATCAATGATGCAGTGCAATGACAATGACAATATGTAAAAGAGGTTTGATCCCCTTTTTGAGCACCTGTTGTCTATTAATTTTATTTTTATAAGATGATAAAAATAGCTTTTAAGCATAACCAATTAATCAAATTAAGGATCTTTTAGCAAATTGCAACTATAAATAATTATATCATATAAACACTCATCTTTGCGCCGTGAAACACCTGTTGCGAACCAACAAACAAGATTGCTTTCAATTATTGGAATAATTTACCACCAGTGTGAGGAAGTTGTTTACGGCCGTTTAAAACTTATCACGCGTCTAAAGAGCTGTAACGATAGTGGTGAAATTAACACCTACTTGGGTGACGATATAAATTCACTGCAACGTCCATCACTCTACAGGTGTGGTGCAGAGTGACCGAGTTTGACGATCGTACGATCTAGGTCAGGGGCCGGAAATGTGTTTCTTTCTTTAAAAAGTGGTTTGTAGCACCTGAATTTGTAGTAAACTGTTCATAATTGAACAAAATTTGATCCTCTTGAGCATTCAATGTATTTCCCCGATTAAACAGGAAAGAATCGCAATGCCTTCAAAGTCACTTTATTGTTACGATTTCAGTAAGATAGCTTGAAATAGCAGTTTGCGCTTATACGGATCATCACAACGCACGCATTGAAGTTCTAATAAGAAAAACTGATTTAAATTTAGGCCATAAATTATTGTATTTCCTACTTCCTTTCTAATTTATAGTCAGTGTAGCAGTGTGGCAAATTCTTCAGGTATCTCTGATAGAGAATTATTCCCCTGGGATTTATTTTCCAGGATCCCACTGCTCAAGACCTATGCAGTTTCTCTGAATCTCTATAACTAATATTGGGGTACTCCAGAACAGGATATCCTAATGACAATGGCCTCTTCCAAATATCAATAAACGAGTATCCTAGGTACCTTTCAGGCCACTCGAGTATTTAGATGGTCAGACATTGCCGAGGCCTAGGTTGGTTTGGTTAGATTTAAGCTTAATTCTCATCTTCCAAATATGGCTCCTGTAGCGGACAGTGCTCCTCATCCTACATTTTTCTCCTGGTAAATCTGGACCATTATGTACATTTACACCGAAGTTTTCACGGTTCAGTGAAAAAAGTGACTCAATTATCATTGTTTTCTTCCTCACGGGACGGGTCGTACCATGTGAAGTGATCTACATACGTACGGCAACAATTGACCAAAAGTGCGTAATACTCGACCGTCACACACAAATCTCACAGATTCGGATGTTTATTTCACCGTGATACGTTGACCCGTAAAGAGCGGGCATTGGCTTATCGCAAATGCAGTCTAAGCGTGCTATTGTTACGTGTCTTGTGATTGCCTGGTCGATTGCAATGTTGAAGGCAGAAGTAGTGGATCGACACAAACGCACGCTAGTGTTCACATCTGATAGTGCCACTGGGGTAAGTAGTGTTTAAGCTATACTCAAACAACAGCGCTCCTGCAACTACTCGTCTATCGAACACTTACAGATCCTGATTGCACTCTCCGTGCCGCTGATTATACCGGATAGGAACATCTTTCTGGCGTACAACTTCGAAGCGAACTATGGAATGCCGGGAGACGCGAGTGATTACACGCAGGGTGTGCTAAAGAAGGTGGACAACGATCAGATAAACCCGCCCCCTGAGGGTGAGGCTGCCGAATCGGAGCGCAAGGCACGGGCCACGGTGACAAGTTTCACCCGCAAACAGGTGTACCGGATGATCGAGCTGAATTTGAACCGGTACGGTTACGATGGGAAGAAGTGTATCCTGCGCATGATCTGCGAAACGGCCAGCCATCCGGTGCGCGACGTAAATGGTATCATCGGTGATCTTCTGCAGGTTGTGCTGACGTACGTGTTTTTAAACATTCTGTTTAGCTTTACGACATTATCATATTTCGGCATCGTTACAGACCCTCCGCATCGAGGTACGAGCATTTACCGAGCGAGTTCTACGTGGCGGAGCAAAAAGGAACGCGGGAAAATTGTACCAAGTACGGGAAATACTGTCCCAAAAGTCCACTAGACATAATAAGCTTAATTTTATGACACGAATAAACATAACGTTACCATGGTTACCTATTAGTGTGAGAATAGTTTATTGAAAGAGGCTGTTACTTTGTTACTAGAAGTGTTGTAGAGGACGTGCATATAAGACGCCCTGGAATGATGTATTTCAGTAGCTTCTAAAAGGCGAATATTTAAAGTAAGCTTCGACACCGCTGTAGAAGCTTAACTCTCCCTACTTCTAACCGTGCGTTGAACAAATACCCGAAACATGACTAGTAAACGTTGCAGAACAGACCGTGAGACACGTGAGTCGACCGTTTTCCGTCCATTGTAACCTCACTTTCGCATCAGATAGGCCCGCACCTCGTCGTGGAGCAGCCGCATCGCGTTCGTTTCCGGATCGTGCACCCCGGTAAAGATGTCCAGCAGTGAGTGGACGCACTCGGGAAAGATACGCTCACAGGGTGCACCGTCGCGGCCGAGCTGTTCCGCCCGGAAGTACTCGTTATCCCGGTGCTCCGACAATGGTTCCGCCGTGCTCGAGGGACTGTGATTGAAGCAGAAAGCAATCATAGCATAGAATGTAACGCACATGTCGTTAACCAGTGCGGTGGTCCAAACTCACGTAAAAACGATGTGCAGCAGCTCGGCAAAGATACCACCGGTGTGGGTAAACGGTGCGGCAGCCGACTCACACACACTGCGCAAAACACAGGGTCGTCCCGGTAGGCCATGGTTTGCGCTTAGCGTTTCCATGGCTTTGTACGTCGTCCAACGGGACTGTTCGGCGCTGTACCCATCGAGCTGGCTCGCATCGATTTCCTTCGGTGAAGGCCACCGTTCACTGTCCGCTTGCTGTAAAATCCGATCATCCTCTGCGTCCTTCCAGTAGTTGTCATCTCCATCGTCGAATTCCTCACCGAGGATCGTCTCGTCGGAAGAGTTATCAAGAGGATCTTCACGTACTGACACACTGTCCACCGCATACTGCTCGTGACCGCGCGTGACCGGAAGCTGAGTGACCTTCACAGGATCTTCCGCATCCAAGTCGGAAAGATCCCGCCTTGACACTGCCCTCCGACTATCGTTCCAGTTTTCCCACAGCTCTGGCTTCAGATCATCCACCTTCGTGGGCAGAAAGTATTGCGCCTTGACGACCCACCCGCTGGTGATGGATTCCGGCGTACCGACGGGAATACCGATGCCGGTGATGAGTTGATGGCGCGTCGGTGCCGTTTCGGGGACGATCAACCAAGGTATGAAGTCGGCCATCCCGAGTGGAAGTAAGACTACACTTAGAAGATATCCTGCAATGAAGTGCATGATGGAAGGCTCTAACGACTGGACAACACGGAAGTTCTTCCACAGCACGTTTTCTGCACGATCGAGTAGCGAGTAGGACACACAAATGGAGAACGTTTTCTTCCACGCTCGATCTGGCACGCGCGCACAGAACGTAAGCAGAGCAAATGGTTTTGAAATGGTGGACGGTTTTCTCTGCGCCCGGAAGACTTTCTTTGGCCGATCTAACAAGTACTTGCCATACACCCGGTTAACACCTTGCCGTGACAGATTACACCTCTTCCTTGCGGTATTCCACAGTTTTCTTTCCTTGATAGCTAGTTAGGTCAGTGTATCATGCTGTCTGCAAGATACCCCCACAGCGCACACAGCGTGACCTCTTTTTCGCATACCAACAATTTCCACGCAGGAAGGTAGGCAGTGTAAGCCGATTATTTAACTACGTATATTTTTATATTGATCACACATTAATTGTCGTTAGAGCGTGTTAAGTGAGGAGTTGCGCTTTCGTCATGAACGCTGCGTCGAGAAGTGAAAGTCAGCCATTTTTGTTTTGTTCAATATTTGGATGCGAATGATGACGTTGGTGCGTGGAGATCATGAACACCGGAGAACATGTCCAGCAGGGAGGTGGAACATTCGTGGAAGATCGTAGCACAGGGTGCCCCAGAAAGACCCAGCTGCTCCGCACGGAAGTACTCGTTGTCATGGTGTTCCGAAACCGGTTCATTTGTGGACGAAGGGCTGGAATGGATGCAAGGGAAGAATTAGTTAGCTTGAGCATCACCCGAACGTGTTAATTAAGCTTCGGAGTGTAATTTTAACTTTTGGATTCTATCCGTTCTATCGGAACTGTAACTTTTATCACTGATAGTACCGAATGGTATTGAAGAAAGATCTTCGGTGCGCTGGTAATTAAGAAAGAGTTCGTTGGAAAGTGTCATGCGCACCTCGGAATCTATATCTGGGGTATGGGTTTTAGCCATTCTTTCCAACTTAAGGATGGTTATACATCGTTCAACATATTGCACTTCTGACCTGCACAGGTCGAGAACTTCCAATTCGGCACAACGATCCTCAAGAGGTTTAGACCTCAAGACATCTATGATCTATCAATCAATTTTCTAAAAGATGAGAAATTCTAACACGATTGTTCCTTTTTAACATAACTATATCCGAAGATGCATTATTCTATAGATTCGCTAATGCTGCGGGCCTGACAAACTGCTCTATGATGAAACCTCTGGATGCAATGCACCTATTAAACGTGCACTTAAAACATCCTGTTAGTTTGAAAGTGTACCACACCAGCTATTACTCACCTGAGCATGATGTGCAACAGCTCGGCAAATACTCCTCCCGTGTGCGTAAACTGTGTTTCAGCGGCCTCACAAATGCTTCGCAGCATGCAAGCTCTTCCGCCGAATCCGTATCCGTTACTAAGCCCTTCTATAGCCTTATACACCATCCACCGACCGTTGGGCACGTTGTAATCTTCCGGCACGCCATTCGTACTGTCTTGCTCACCTGTCTTAGGTGCATCCTTTTCCGCCGGTTCCTCTTCTTTTTGTGAACCAGGCTCTTCATCTAGGCCATCATCGTAATACTCATCTTCGTCCTCTACCACGTTGCCTGACACATGGCGCTGTGGAAGTGGTTCAACGCGAATGTGCACATCATCCACCTCGTAGCGTTCGATCGAACGGCGCATTCGATCCGGAAATGCACGACGACTCTCGTTCCAGTTCTCCAAATTGACTGGTTCATAGTTTCCCACTTCGGTTGGCAGATAGTACTGTGCCTTCAATACCCAGCCAAACACGACCGAATGGGGAATTTCTTGCACCGGCACACCGATACCCACGATAAGCTGATGTCGCGTTGGAGCCGTCGGTGGATAGATCAGGAGCGGTTTGCCACGAAACAAAATACGTCCCTGTTCTACACCTGCTGCACCGCCATTTAGATGCGTTGCGTTCTGGGGCTCCGAAGCGGATAGCACCAGAAGCGGCAGTACTAAACACGACGACAGTAAGTGATTCATGGTCGAGTTCTGAAACCACACTGGTCCTATCGATACGGCCGAACATATGATTCTAGCTCGCCCTATGATTGCATGTAGTTCAGCTGGAAGATTTTAAGCCAGTGAAATTGATCTAATTAATTTCGTCGCAGTGGAGAACTTTTGACACCTTTCACTCATCTGTTGATCTTTGGCTATGAGCCGCTATGAGCGAGCGGCGTGTTTGTTTTAAAATAGAGACAGCCAAAACTCCCTGTAGCTCGCTGACATATTTTCGATTAAATTAGGTCAATGCATTAGTTACCATGCGTTGGCCATACGCAATCGTTTGTTAAGACTTTCATAGCCTAAACTATAGACGACGTTCCAGTTCCTTAATAGAAATAAATTGTCGAATGTAGGAAACATCTGGTTGATGTAAAAAATGCAATAGTTGCAATCAAATATTGTTAAACCTTCATTTTCACTGTTCTTGAATTATTTATTGAGTAATCTTTGACGCTATCACTTCCATTGGTTTCTATTCTAACAAAACACTGACAGTCCTTATTGGATCCTTCGGACACTCTGTTCGATACGAAGCACAGGACCCATCGCGCCCAGACACCTCTGCCATCAGATACTCCTTCGGTAATGATTCATCCATCGAGGTGGATGGACTGGAAAGAGTTTCAAAATTAAAACCAAAAGTCATCAGAACGGATTTCCCTTCCCTGAAGCTAGAAACATTTACCTTAGCAGAATTTGAACCAAATCTCCGACAACTCCATTCGCTTCGCCAAAAGGCTGCAACGCAGCCTCGCAGATCATTCGCAGTAGGCATTTCCTTCCGTGAAAGTGTTGGCTGGCAAATGGTAGAACAAAATTGTATGGACTACTAGACCGATCCCTCTCACTTTTATGCAACAAACCTCTGTAGATGATTTTGCAACATTTTGTAAATCTTTCTTCGCGTAATTTGCGGTGTGGTTGTAACGGCTTTTTTTGGACTTTCGTTGGCACTTCGTTTCCTGATGCCGTAATTCTCCACCGGTACGGAAGGTGCAGTTAGTGGTTCCACGACACCTTTAATCTACAAAGCAGGAGAAAAATTTCGCATACAAACAGTTAAACCGAGTTCGTAAGCTTCCTCCACTGGCACCACCTACATAGTTCGCGAATCCTTCGGAGAAGATATTCGCGTCTGCTGGGTTGTTATAGTTGCCTTCGAAATTGTACGACATAAAGATGTTTCTGCTCGGTATGCCAAGGGGGACGGCTATGGCAAAGATAATCTTAAAAATAAGGGGACACAAATTAGTATGCACACCGCCGAATCGGGTCTATTCGAAACGTACACCCATAGCTGCATTTAGCGGGAACACAATACGCTTATGTCGACTCTTAACAACGTCGTCTGTGGAATCATTTTTAATACACCCCGAATGCACTATGATCGTCGTCAGTACGACAAACACCACAAAGCAACGTGCCATGGTGATCATTACGCGGCGTAGCTCTAAACACGACTAAAGAAATGAAGCGTTTTCGGTCTGCGACAAACAGAAACAACGGTGGATCTTATATGGTCCGAGCACTAATTTAATTAACCGATTAGCTCGAGAGTGGATAGCGAGTCGGAGATCGAAAGCGAGCGAGAGAGAACGGATAAACGGGAACCGGGCGGTGACAATCTTTGTGATCTAAAGTACGGCTGATACGAATCCGAGCAGGTCCGTGCTACAGTATGCTCGATAGCGTTTACATCCCTCTATCGGTCCTCTGGACTCTGCCTCGTAGTATTCATCTGGAAGGCCCTCACGTACCGATGCGGATGGTCTAAAAACAAAGGAACATATAAGTATTTCTCATACACACGTGGGGTTCTCTACATCACCACCCTGAATCGTACCTAAAGATCACACTCAACACATCGCCAAACACTCCATTATGTTCGCCGAGCGGAAGTTCCGACACCTCACAGATCAGACGCTCCATGCAGCCAGTCGCATTAAACCCATACAGCTCCATCCGTTCCTGGAGCTGGTCGTAGAAGTATGTTCGACTAAACCCGGGCGGCAGTTCCCTCCGCCGGCGTCGATTCGTTTCGATTGCTTCGGTGATGTTGAATTTGCTGTCTTTGAATCGCTGATACCAGAGAAAGTATTGCGTCTCGTTCGATGGTACGCCGTAGTTTGCTTCGAAGTTGTGCGAAAGGTAGATGTTGCGTCCTGGTACTAGCAGCGGGATGGCAATGGCTAGCAGATACTACGGCGATAATTCAGAATTAGGAAAAGAAGCTATAAAAAGACCTTGCGAAAGTGGTTCATACTTACACCCATTGAACTTCCACGTGGAAACACTAGAGCGGCACGTTCCTGGCGGTCTAAGGTGAGGGTCGTAGCCACCAGCTGCCATATCAGTAAGGATAGCATCACAATCAGGAGTAAATGCCATTGATAATGTCCCATGGTAGAAATAAAGGTCCGTAAGTGTATCGTCCGGAAACTTCGATGCAACTGGCACGAGATTCTTTCGTAGGACACAGCAAGGTGCAGGCGCAGCAAGAATTTGCAACAGTATCGCTAATGAAGGTGTTAAATGTTGCACATTGCAATGAATTGTGTAACTAGTGCAGTAGTCAAAAGCTGCTCTACATAAAGAGGATCATTCTCTAAACGCTGCTGTTCATGAATCGCTAAACGATTTTCTGTTCATGAAGAGAATATTAATCGGGTTTTATTTCCATTCTTCTCTAAAGCAACTTTTACAATATTTGTAAGACATTTAATCGCTTTTCGGAACGTGAAATTTACAAAATACATTTACGATGATTGTAATTGTATTAATATGAAATTGTAATTAGTTGTAATATTTTGATTTCGAGTTCCTCCTTTTTATCATGTGGTGAACTAATGAATGTTCCTGTTTTTATCGTTTATATGGTTTTGAAAAAGGTTTTTTGTTTTACCTTGCAAGTAATTGATGTTTTATTATTGAATAATTTATTCTTCCTTTCGCTTTTTCCTGATATTTTATAAAGTTATAAAACAAAAAAAAAACGATATTTAAGGATCTCATTTTTATCTACTTTGTACCAATATTGGTGCAATATTTACTTTAATTTGTACTCAGTTTCACATACATCATGTTGCGAGTATAATAATATTTGTGAGTAATGTGTAAATAGGAACTTTGTGTAAATAACGCCATATCATCAAAGTTATAGTAACATTTAAGGAACCTAACATTGAGGGAAAAATATATAATTATAGTAACATTCTTCAAATTGTGCAAGAATCTTTTTTGCTGATAAATTAGATAGGTTTAGGAACTTTCAAATGTGGTGCGAACGTCAGCTAATCCCTTTTTCTGTGGTCTTTTCACAAATCGCTTCTTTCCGACACTTTGGTTTGAACGAGTGTTCCAAGTGTCCAAACGATTCGTGCTGCAAATAAAAAGGAGAATAAAACAATATTTCATTTGGGATACGAAAGGCGAACATGGAAGCAATTTATACGCACGTCCTTTGGGACAGCAGCAAGGGACAGGTCAGCTTGCCATTCGTATACATGAAGTGTTTCGGGAACCGTTGCCTGCAATAAGAAATAATCGCAGCATTATTTTACTATTCGGATGAAGCGGTGTCACTATTACCTTTCAACCGGCTGCATGGTACAGTATTCACATCCATCATCCTCAAGGTTGGGGGCGCTTAGGGCATCCCACAATGCATGCTTGTCCAGTTTATCCAGCATAGAATCAGTAACGTTAGGGTTCGATGATGGGCGCGAAGGTTGATTATCCGATTGGTTTAAAACCTTCGCCGGATCACAAGTATCATTGCTTTTCCAGAACAAACAGTTTAAAATCTTCGATTTCTCCAGCGTGCCGGATGCGACATCCTGCTCAATCATATCGAACGAATCTTTATGAATGGTCAACATTTTCTTCGCGGAACACATGCGCACGCAGTCTAAAGCACTCGACTCACACCACCAAGCTGGGTCCTTTAAATCTAGCCTTTTAATTTCTGGCCTTTTAAATTACACGGAAAACGGTACGGAATCTGTTAAAATGGCCGAAACACACTGGACAAGTAACACACAAAGCACACGAGAACACAACAGGATCGAACGAAAGCAGCACGAGAATGTGTGGATCTGCATTCATTAATAAAACTTTACCGGGCTTTTATCAATGAAAAATTATACCGTTGCCCATACGGTATCTTTTGTTTCCCTTTAAACCAACTACGGGACAAAATATCAACTCTTTGTGGTCACAATGAACAATGGAACAAAATATGTGATCTAAATGTCAACATAAATCCGAGAACTCAAAAGCAGAATTGTTTTTTTTTGATAACTATTCAATAATGAATAATTCATTTTATATAAAGAGGCGAAAACAGAAAATACCACAATTTTCAGTAATATAAAGCCTACAGGAGAAAAAGAATTTAATGTATATTTCTCATATTTCAAAACGAAGAATTGATAGTATTGATGGTTTCGAAAATAACCTCTAAGGAGAGGAATGAATTCTATGAAACGTTTATCAAATAAACGCTAAAGTTATGTTTAAATTTTATGAAACACGCAATAAAGCAATTGAATAGGAAAATGGTAAAATAATCCCAAATATCCCCAGTGTGCGTTGGTCATCGTTGGCAACTGTCAAACTAGCGGTACAGGATGAGACCACCGCCTACGTTCCATGCGTTTTGATTGGTACGCGATTCGGAGGGCTGAGCTAAGCTTGTCATTTCACTGCCACCGAAAAACGAGGTGTAATCGTGCACGAGACCGCTCCGGACCGAAAACCGGGAATCCAGAAAGATTTGTGTTCAAAGTGTGCTAAAGTTATCATCCACAAAACAGAGGTAAGTCCCCCCCGATAGGTAAATCGCTAAAGTAGCATAAAACCGTACTTGAAAATCGTTTGCCGAGTTTTAGGTTAGGGCTACGCCATACCCCACACGGGTTGTCGCGTCTCGTGTTTTCCAGAACATTTCATCATTCGCTTTGCCGGCTGCTATGGCGAAATAGCACTGTGAAGGGAATTATGTTGTGCAATGAAACAGAGTGCAACAGAAACATGGGCCATGTTTGTGTCCCAGGGACCAGACGAAAACTTATTTATGATTTTTTGAGATTCAATAGTCATATTGTACTCTCCGGGTAACAGTGCCGGAACCAAGACCTCGTGTGGTCGCGTAATTACGTAACTCCCATCCATTATACTCAGTGGGATGTGAATATGATGTGTGGTGTCATTGTTTGTTTAGGATGATTTAATCCACACTTTTTGTATTTTAGTTATGGAACTCAGTAGCATCTGGTAGCATTGGGTCGCTTTAATGTTTTCTAATATTTTTCTTTCATTTTCTCCTGCTATTGCATTCCATCCACATAAAAGCAAAACTTCCCTGTTGCATATCATCGTAACCGGCGAGTAAAAAGCTTAGTGTGCGTGCTTGTTTGCGATCACATTGCCCATGAGACAATTGTAAGCCGTCCCGCTGGTTGATAAGAGAAAGCTCGTTCTTAATACCATGGCAACCAACGTTTCTGATCAGCAGAAGCTGATGGAAATCCTTCTGGAAACGGAACGCGTTGCCGATCGTATTCTGGCCTACAAGCAGGAGCTGGTGGAGCTAGACAAACGGCGTCAGGATACGCGTGAAGCGCTTCGTTTGATAGAGAAACACATTCCCGAGACGCAGCAGCGGTTGTGGATAACGATCGGTTCGATGTTGGTCAAACAGGACCGTCCAACCGCAATTGAGATGTTGCGCAAGGATCAACAGACGACCGAGGCGGAAATTGAACGCATTCGAAGGGAGCAGAAGTTGATGGTTGCGAAGCAACGCGATCTCGAGCACGATCAGCCTTTGCGTGGATTCGATTTGAAACCGCTGAGTAACGCAGAAATTGCTGGCATACGATCGAATTTACCAGGGTTTTAATGTAAATAAGGAATTCAAGGCTTTGTTAGAATAAGGCGGGGACCAGTTTGATCTCACTGTATAATGTATCTCAGACTATTTGAGCGAAGAATAAACATGAAACTTCTCCTTGAATCGCTGCTTCAGTAAATTGTATGCTTATATCCTTCCAGAAATGTTCCGCTTGCCTACAGTGTTACGTGTTGCTGCTGCACGACAGGTCGCCTCCAGTCGGGGCTACGCTAAGGATGTTCGCTTTGGACCGGAAGTGCGTGCCCTTATGCTGCAGGGTGTGGATGTGCTAGCCGATGCTGTGGCTGTTACGATGGGACCAAAGGTGAGTAGCGGCGATAAGAAGCCGCACTGATAATGATGCATGCTGCCCTCATTACGCGCGTTTGTTTATAGCTGAAGCACCCTAACGTCTGTCATGTTTTCACTCGCAGGGACGCAACGTCATTCTGGAACAAAGCTGGGGTTCACCCAAAATCACCAAAGACGGCGTGACGGTGGCAAAGGGTATCGAGCTGAAGTGCAAATTCCAGAACATTGGTGCCAAGCTGGTGCAGGATGTGGCGAACAACACGAACGAGGAAGCCGGTGACGGTACCACGACCGCAACCGTGCTGGCCCGTGCTATCGCCAAGGAGGGCTTCGAGAAGATTTCCAAGGGTGCAAATCCGATCGAGATTCGTCGTGGTGTGATGCTGGCCGTGGACACCGTGAAGGAGCACCTAAAGACGCTGTCGCGCAAAGTGAATACACCGGAAGAGATCGCCCAGGTGGCAACGATTTCGGCGAACGGTGATCGTGCAATCGGAGACCTGATCAGTGAGGCGATGAAGCGCGTCGGCAAGGAGGGTGTTATTACGGTGAAGGACGGCAAGACGCTGAACGACGAGCTGGAGGTGATCGAGGGCATGAAGTTCGACCGTGGCTACATTTCGCCGTACTTCATTAACTCGAGCAAGGGCGCGAAGGTAGAGTTTCAAGATGCGCTCGTGCTGTTCTCGGAGAAGAAAATCTCGACCGTGCAGTCCATCATTCCAGCACTGGAGATGGCGAATCAGCAGCGCAAACCGCTCGTCATCATTGCGGAAGATGTGGATGGTGAGGCACTCAGTACGCTGGTAGTGAACCGGCTGAAGATCGGCCTGCAGGTGGCAGCGGTAAAGGCACCCGGTTTTGGAGATAACCGTAAGTCGACACTCTCGGATATGGCCATCAGTACCGGTGGTATTGTGTTTGGTGATGATGCGAATCTGGTGAAGCTGGAGGATGTGCAGTTGTCGGATCTGGGACAGGTGGGTGAGATCACGATCACCAAGGACGATTGTCTGCTGCTGAAGGGACGCGGCAAGCAGGAGGATGTAAACCGCCGGGCGGATCAGATCCGTGACCAGATCGCGGAGACGACGTCCGAGTACGAGAAGGAAAAGCTGCAGGAGCGTTTGGCTCGTCTATCGTCGGGTGTGGCCGTACTGAAGGTTGGTGGTTCGAGCGAGGTGGAGGTTAACGAAAAGAAGGATCGTGTCAATGATGCGCTGTGCGCGACACGTGCCGCCGTTGAGGAGGGTATTGTGCCTGGTGGTGGCACCGCACTGATCCGTTGCGCACCTGCCCTGGCGAGCCTGAAGGGTGCCAACGAGGATCAGAACACGGGCATCGAGATTGTGCGCCGTGCGCTACGTATGCCGTGCACACAGATCGCCAAGAATGCCGGTGTCGATGGATCGGTGGTGGTAGCGAAGGTAGAGGAACTGCAGGGTGACTTCGGATACGATGCGCTCAACAACGAGTACGTCAACATGATCGAGAAGGGCATCATCGATCCGACGAAGGTCGTCCGGACGGCGCTTTCCGATGCGTCCGGTGTGGCGTCACTGCTCACCACGGCCGAAGCTGTGGTGACGGAGATCCCGAAGGAAGAACCAGCTAACCCTATGGGCGGAATGGGCGGCATGGGTGGTATGGGTGGAATGGGAGGAATGGGTGGTATGATG
The DNA here is from genome assembly GCF_943734755.1 of Anopheles moucheti. Lineage (NCBI taxonomy): Eukaryota > Metazoa > Arthropoda > Insecta > Diptera > Culicidae > Anopheles > Anopheles moucheti. Next base: position 8,061,766 of record NC_069140.1, read on the forward strand.
TAAGATAGTTCGTCGAGCGAGAGTTTTCGAACAGAGGGAGATAGCGTGAAGCTGTGGGGGAAGATGCTCCCAATGTCGGGAATGGTGAATTCCGATTCTCCGATGAAAGTCCTAGCAAACTAACACCCAGAGAGACGAATTCAAATCATCATCCGGTGCATTAGAGTTTCTTCCCTGTACACCTTCACGAGCAATCGAAAGCTTAATGCATTTATTGTTTTAAAGACGACAATGTTTCCCTTTTTTTCTTCTCTCTGTACACCTTATACACCACCATCATAGTTCGAGAGCGAATTCTTAACGCCAGAATGTATGTTTCCAAATGATCGGCGTATTTTCATCACGCTTCTCGAACACATCACGCTAGTGTCAGCCTTTCAGGGTTTTACTGCTTGGATAGGGAGTGTTGCGTAAAGTTTGTTTTAAATTAAAACACATTCGCGTCACGTCAAAGACGACGCCCATGTAAAGAGAACCCCTGTCGGTAGATCGACAACACACATCGCTGGTGTTAAATCAGGTATGGCGAATGCAACGTTATGAACAATATTTAGAATTAGTATAGCTATCCGGTAGAGTTGATTCCCTCGCAGGGGCTAGGTTAAGCGAAAACAGGAGTTGCGTAGGAGCAGCTGTAGCGCGTGGAGTGCGTTTGTCCTGTAGTCACACACAAACAGATCATGTGAACGATCATATTAGTCTATAAGAGAGGAAGCTATATGTTACACCCTTTGACTCCAAATACAGTCACTGGACGATGGAGACAGAATATGAGAGCAGTAGTTAAGTATAGTTGGTGTTGAGTGCGACTTGTAGTGATAGCCAGCCACACATCTTTATTGTAGTTTGTAGACTATTACTGCTTTTCGGTTATCTGTTTAGTTCCCTTGCTTGTTTATTCTGTTTATAAGAACGCTGTGTTTCTCGTTCCATACAAAACCTTGTCTGGCAACTCATGTACAACAACATTCTTTGAACGAGCATTTCTCTTTCATATAGTTTTTTTTTGTTCCAAAAATAAGGATTAGGCTAGTGGTAGAGAATCGCGTGCGTCTTAGCTGATACTTCCATTTTGCAATAGGAAATCAATCGCAGGCAGTCACAGTGATGGACGGATTCAGGTCCAAAAAGTGCTCACATCTCAGTTCTCGCGTATAGGAGAAACAAACGACAGCCGCCAAGGTGGGTTTTGTACAATGGACGTTTCAAATTTCCTGTGAAAAGCAACACACCAGTTTTAATTGTTTGATGATTAGTTCAATTAAGGCTTGTTGAAATCATACACAGAAGCAAGATGAAGTCGAGTCGCTAGGTGTTCTTGCGTACTGCCAAATTCCAACACCGGAGCACCATAATCGCAGCGGGACGATATGATTTCGATAGTTGTAATTATTTGTTTCGAATGCACGAATCGTCCCATCCTGCTGCTATGGTCGCAGAGAAACCTCGTTTAAGTATTCGTTTTCCGCCTGGGAACGGTTAAGGGAAAATACACGGTTCATTACCATTTTCGTAACAAAATCCCAATATTTCGGTATTGTGTTTAACGTAATAATGAAGCGATGAGAAAATAATAGAGCTATTTCTGCATTACGTTATGAAATGTTATCACAAATTGTCTCTAACTATCTTAAATGTAATTCTTTGAGCAGTGAGCTAAAGTAAAATGTATTACCGAAGTGGCTGCTCGTTCAAATTTGAATCGGCCGCATCGAAGATTCTGTTTTTTGGGGAATCGTTTTGGATTTTTGACAGCTTTGCTCGTTACGCCATCACGACCCACTGAACAATTCCCATTTGTGAGCCAGATGCGTTACACGCGGATTATTTCCATTGAAAACGTTACATTTGTTATACTGGATTCGTAATTAACTTATTCGTGGACTGGGGTCTTCATGGTCTTGGTCTTCATTTTAATGACATGACCAGCTTACAATGTTCGAGCGTAGCATGTTAATTCATTGTACAGCTCATAGAGTTCGTCATTGTAGCTGATTCTTCAATGTCCGTCCACACTTCCCCTCGAACACGGCTCAGAGGATATCGTCAGTTTCAAATGCCTCAGAGACGTATGTGAGTTCTTGAACTATAAAGTCTTCGTTTCAAGAGAAGTTTCCTGAGAAATGATGAAACCTGTGCAGTGCTCTAGTTACCGCATAGCTTCATATGGATGAAACATATTTCAGATAAATATGCTTTCATGAACAAGTGTATTATAATTCAAAGAAATTACATGATAAATTGATTAGTAATTTATCAATTTTAAAAGCCCCAAAATTATGTGTCTATACTCCGGCGGATCCCACACTTCGCTTTTTCTCATATTTGTTTGACAGCGTCACTTAACCTGCCAAACAGTGTGTTGAACCTGCCCGTACATGACAGCAGGTTGTTAGTTGGGCAGTTGAGGTGGGTCGCGTGTGTGGGTGTGTGAGTGTGTTCACCATCGATGATGATGATGGCTGTTTCTTCTTTGCCATCGTTGTCCAAGAAGCAGAGTAGGCTGTGACGGAATGAACGTCGTACATTGAGGGACCGTTTCCCATTGTTTCTCTAGTGACTAGAGGGTCTGCAAAAAGACGAATTACGGTGCAAGTGAGCAAAACTAGTGTGTAAGCATTGTTTTGTGGAGTGGAATATTGAATCGGTCGCGTTTATTGGCATCGACCACGGCGAGTGGTGTGTGAACTTCGCCGAAGTGAGTGGCGATAATCATCATCGCAGAGTCCGTTGTCCAAGTTGCATGGCGACGAGGATTTCTTTTTCTTTTCTTTTCTGCTGTTGAAGCTAGGTACGGTTGGGTGTTGTGTGTACGTTCTTTAGGGGTGGTGTTAGGCCAGTGAACGGTTTTCATCCGTTTTTCCAACGTTCCTAATGCCGACGGATTGTGTAGTTAGTAGCTCCCCCTCCCCCCGCATACATTCGCTCACACCTTATCCTGTTGATTCGCGAGGAATGCGTTCGTGGTCAAACGCCGTTCCCGTGTCGTACGTATGCTTGCGTAGCGTGGTGTGCGTGCGGTGTGGAAAGTTGCTCGTTCGCACGCGTGTGTTGGTATGTCCGTTTTCTTAAGAGACGGACCAGCAGCCACCAGAATCCGTTGGAATCCGATCTTCATCTACAAATCTGCGTGTAAGTGCGCGCGCGTGTGTCGGTGTGTGTGGTTGGGTCGTTGGTGGAGTACGTAGGGCGGCAGCATTTGAATCAAGTGGAGACAGTCGCATAAAATAAGTTAATGTCTCATGACATGATGGGAGGAGTGCGCATCACCATCGCATCGAAAGGGAACGATAAAAGTGAAGTGCGTGTGGCGACTTCAATATTGAAGAAGGCTCGTGTGTGACACCCCGTTGTAAGATGAGGCTGATGATCTCCCGTTTAGTGTGTGAGCGATTGGTTGAGTAGAGTTGGTGGGGGGAAGGGGGTTTGACGAGATGACGATGATGATGACAGTTAGCAGCAAAGCACGTCTCTTTGGTTGCAAAAGGAACGCGTAAGGGTACGAATGAGAGCGAGATAGATAGAGAGAGAGAGAAAGACAGCGAGAGGGAGAGCAAGATCCCCGCGCGGGCATTCATCTATTTCTCCAGCACCAGCGTGGTGTGCGTGTTTGTGGTGTTTGACAGAAGTAGTGAGCGTGTGGGGCTTGTTTTCTCATGGAATGAAGAAGAAAAAAGACCCCGAACGGGGGCGATGCCGTGTCAGTCACTTCAGCTCCTTGCAGTTATTCCACACTTGGATTTACGGCGCAAAGCGACACCTCTGAACGTGATATGTTTTCGGTAGAACAGACCGAACGGTGGGCATTCTTGGATGTGTTTTTCGATCGCAAAAGTATCCAGTAATGTCCCATCAAAGTAGCAGGTGCGCGTTTTCTCACGGTCCTGTTTGCGTAGTGAGTGTGATCCGTCAAAGTGAAGTGAATCGTCACCGTGGCTCCACCGGAATTGAAAATGATTTTACCGAGAAGCGAAGATGGGAGTCAAACGCATTAAGATGTGCTTCCTTTTGTCGTAGGGCATACTGTTCCGGGATAACCATCCTCAGATAAACACGTCTTTTAATGGCAAAAATTACACATGAAAGTTTTTCGAAAGTAGTTTATGTTTTCCTATCAAAGCGCCGCATGGAGATGGTGCGAGATTTCGCACGATGCCGATTTATATTTAGTTCGCAGCGAGATTTTTTTTATTATCGGCCAAGGGTTTTGCTTGTTTCGGTTCAATAATTTCACTCGCCCCAAGCAGTGCGAATAGGGTGAGATGTATCTTCCCTTTCTAACGGCTCCCCTGTAATAGGCGTAAGATCGTTTATTTGTGTGTGTGTGTGTGTGTGTCAGTTAACTGGATGCGTGCGATGCGAAGATTGCACGTGTGTGTGCCGCTTGTTTGGAAAGTGAGTGAGAAGTGAAGAACGCTGCGTGAGAATGAGAAACGATCTCGCTATGGATGCGTGTTGTGATTTGAGTGTTGTTTTTTTTTTCTTCACTATTCGCGACATTTGAAACCAAAAGAATTTTGTTTGATTGCCATCGAATGTGCTTGTGTGAGAATTGACACACACACATAGAAACAACAACTCAAACTCATCATCACAGTAAGAGCCATTTTCATCACATTTAGATTGGAACAGGATAAAGGGAGTGTCCATGGAGAATGGAATGAATGGTAAGTGTATTCCTTTCTGGCTAAACTTCATCCCTAATATTTGATCTCGCGAGTAAACACGCACACATATACCGCACCGCAGCTCCGGAAAACGTCAATTTCCACCAGAAGCCATCGGAAATCACGGCCTATGTTTGCGTGTTGCATCGGGAGTACAACAGATACGCACCCCTTAATGTACCGATATTGTAACAACAATTACGTTGCTAGTATGCGTTGCGTGGCCGCCATTGATGAGATTGGAACAGCTCCGTGTAGCGGCCGTCCGGTTCAAAACAAGAAGTGAAAGATGACTTTCCCTCACGCAGACTCACGGCATCCACGAATCTCTTTCACCGTACACCCGTTCGCCTATTGCCCAAATGAAAAAGGCCAACCCACACACTTTTGACTTTGGTGAAATTTCTCCTCTCACGCATCTCATCCCTCCCAGATAGTGAGTTTAATGTTTTTTTTATTACTCTCACTTGAAAATACACTCACGCGCAACAGCTCACTTGTCTCTACGTCCTCAATACATTTAATTCTTCCACTTTCCTGTTTTGTTGGCAATTGGACAAATTGCGTGAGACACAAACCGGTAGATTTCGCATTAGATGTTCTTTTTGCCGAAATCATCATCCCTTTTCATGCTTAGATGGCTTGACAGGGATGTCCTTGTAGAGCTTTCCCGGTTGCATACTTGTTGTGTGAGCTATCTTCTTTCTCCCTCTCACACACACTCACACACTGGAGCTATGTTTTTCCAGTGCGTGGGCGTACATTTACTGCGCCACTATCTCCCCACGTTGGAGATGTTGGTGTGGTAGCAGGGTGAAGAGCAGCCAAATAACGATATCAAAAGCGGAAGTATAACACGGGCGAATAGTTGTCAAAGTTTCATTAGACTGTCTTTTTTTTTGGTTGTTTATCACCATAACCACCAACATCACACGCAGATTTCATGCAAATAGCAGTGAATAGACTCTCTTTCTTACCCTCTCTCTCTCTTTGAGTCTGTATATCTCTCGCGGTCTTCCCCCAACTATCATCGCCATCCACGGAAATCTTCTTGTTTGTTGTGCTGCTTCCGTTGCTGCAGCTGGTGGTGGTGGTGGTGGTTGTTCCATTTCACTTCCCATTTCACATGGCTTACTAGACATCGCTGCTCCCTAATGAGGCAAAGTGATATGAGGTTTGGCTCGGTTGCGGTTGATTTCATTCAAACCCAGAGATCTCCAAACCGAGGCCCTCTCATGTTTCTCCCACTTTGTTGTTGTGTTACTGCTCCAATAAATTCGCTGACCGCCACCAGCGTCTTTACCCTTCGCCAAACCCCCAAACATCCCTCGTTTCATCCCTCCTCCAACCGCACTTTAGATCACTTTGGATGCAGGAGAGATGGACAAGGCCTCGCGGGTTTGCGATGTAAAATGGTGCCGGCTAACGGATCCATCCCATGTTGTGTGTGCCGTCTGTGTTTGTATTTCTGTGGGGGGGAGTGTGGTGGGTTTTTTTTCTTTCCTTTATTACTTCATGCACTTTACACCCTTGTCCGGGTTCCGGAGTCTAGGCAAGTGATTTGACGGTGAATTGGTGTTGTTTCGGTCCACTGAGACACTCCCAATCTTCACCACCAGCATTTTCACCATCGTCATTGGCAGTCCGTTCGTTAATAGTGTTAGTAATGGATGGATGGTGTCGCGCAAGAAGGACATCCACCCCCCTTCGGCGTCCAATTTGCCCTATGACATTTCGTTCCAGATCGACGGTATTTTTGGTCGCGGCAAGGTCAAGAGCGCTCTCCCTCATTAGTCACTTTTCGGGAAGCTTATGTCCTTACGGTCCTCCGTTGCGATCCCATCAACACCGGACGAAGCGTTGATGGTCAATGGAGATATGTGTGTCATCCTGCGTAGGGGAAGAAAAGAAAATCCCATCAAGGCCATCGATGCTCGGTCTCGTCTCAAAAGCGGATGAGATGTTAGTGTACACAATATGTATTCGATACGCTTGTGTGCTTGCCTCTCATCGCCTCAACTGATTAGTGTGTTGCGCGCGCAAAACATATGCGATCAAGCAAGCAAATAGCGTAGTGTGTAGCGCAGTAGAAACAATAAACAACAATGCTACAAACGTGCAAAGCGCGCGTCCGGTAGCAGTGGAGCTGTCAGTTTGCTGTCAAAATAACCTCCCTACAATCAAGGGAGGCCATTAAGTTTGTTGGACACGGACATGAACGGACAACATGAAGCTGTAGCTAAATTATCATATGTGGAACAAGAGGAAGTTTGAATTACTAGAGATTGCGCTAGCAATTAAACTCCATGCAAATCGAGTCTACAAAATGTGTTTGATTGGAGAAGATCATCTTCGCAACATAGATTTGAAGTTGTAGGAGCGGAAGATTCAATCCTAAATGAATTATAAGAACTCTTTATGGAGATTCAAAATAACTCACTCACTGGTGACGAAGATTTAATGCATTCTGATTCATTATATACATCATGTAGGACATTTCTTCTTTGCGTTATGTGTGTCCTTGCTCACACCCGTCTGTCTGTAACGATGTCCTCAAGGTACGATGTCTTCAAGATCACCTTTAGACCACACAACGTGCTGCAGGCTGTACCAAAGATTGCAAATGAGTAACTGTTTGGTCTGCTTACTTCTTTTATTTGTCGCTTTTCACACTAATTTCTTCCCCACAGCATCTCACGTGGCTAAAACAAATAGAGGGGCGTCTTTAAGAATGCATTTTAACACTTTTACCGTGGCTGAGAAGTGGGAAGAAGAAACAGCATGCATCTCCTTGTCTGCGTTTCACTGCACGGAAAGATGCTCATTGCTATTTCACCGCGTTTCCAGCGCGTAACATTTCAAGTGTCAGTTCCAAGAAAACGACTCATCTGTCTACCGACGTGCTGTGCTGCCGGTTCTGTTTGTTTGTCTGGCAAAGATCACCAATAAAACTGGCCCCTGGGGTCGTCGTGTATCGTTGACTAATCGGCAAAAGTGTTGTGCCATTCGGGTACGGTTTGTTTGACTTGACGTTTTGCTACTGATTGTGGGATATGGATTTTACAACGATTGTTCATATGCAGCTTTGCGATTTCATTAAAATAATCATGAACTATGTAAAAAATTCAAAATCTAGTTCATTCTTCTTAGAAAGGGTTCTTTCTGAAGCTTTTCTGGCGCATTGATGCAAACTGATCGATACGATATGAGGCATCATTCTGAATATTGGTATATGGAAAAAGGTAAACTGTTGCCCTTGTTTTTGTTTCCTTTTTCCGACAACAGCCTTCCGAAAAAGGATGCAAAGTGTGTGTAGCACCTTGAAACTCATAAAAATATCATCCATGTTGCGCATCTGCCAACGAACGTACCGTGCTGGGAAAGGAGCGCAAAATGTCTAAAAATAATGTTCCGTGTAGTAACGTGACCTGGAACGGATTAATTACAAATTGCAATCGGCTCGGTTTGCCTTTACCTCGGTCCCCGGTACAAATCGGTTATTATTAACTATTGCAACAATTGATTAATCGCAGGAAATGTCCTGACGGTGCTGTATGGCTTTTAATTAAAATAAATTAGAAAGCTACATATTTGTTAAATTACAGGAAAAATATGAAAGATTCCGCAAAGAAATATGTGATTAGTTTGGGAATCAATTCCATTGCGATCCTCGAGACTCTCTTAAAGATTCATGAAGATCCAAGATCAATAGAGATCACATGCTCTGATTCGTTTCAGGTTTTTCAGAGACGGACTATATCAGAAGCCAAATTTTGAAGTATTTTCCTTGACTACTTTTTAACAAAAATTGGTGTTGAATATGTGGTGGGGCTCGTTGATGGGTTGTCTACTATGAGCAATTGAAATTAAATTTCTGTTAAAGTTTTGTTCAATTAATCAGAAAAGGTGTAGCAAATGTGTAAATAACATTAATATAATGAAAGAGCTTAATATTTACTTTTAATTACATTTCCTTAAATAATAATTTAGCGTCTGTTTTAGTACCCAAGTCGCATAACAATATGTATTCTTAGCTAAAAAGAGCGAAGAAGATGCAAATTTTCTTCCAATGTAATGCAATGATGCATATCAGGGTTTCACTTGTATGTAGGTCTTGCTGGTACTCTACCACCTGATGATCGATGATAGGCGATGTTTAGACAAACAGTTGGATGCACTCGTCTTCCTCCTCGTTTTCATTCGGTAGCCGGTGCGGGAGTGATGAAAAGATGAATCATTTTTATTCTGACCATCACTATGCTTTGTTTCTGCTGGTGATTAGTCTGTTCCGGCCCCCTTCCCTTCAGCGCATGCAGTAATGCTGAGTGCAAATGGAACCGAAACCGAGTGGAGATGCGAGTGTTACCGTATATTCCATGCGGTAGATGCATGCCATTTTTCTGCAGCCCTGTGTACTTTCCTTTGCATAGTGCAACACGGAAGAAAATGAGGTACCGGGGCTGCTACAAAGCAATAGCCAGCTGACCGATCTTAGCTGTAATGTATGGGAAGCGGAGGAACTACAACCAATTTTGGGAAGTGAAACATGCTACAACTGAACCGCGAAATGGAAGCTATCACACCACCGAGTTTCGACCGAGTTCGGTGGCAATTCTGCTGGTCCATCGAAGAAGTGTGTCGAGACGAGGGGAACCGATTTGGTTCCGAATGAGGTCAGCATGATCGTAGGAGGAGTTGCCCCTTTTCCCCATGCGTACACTTTATTTTATTAGTACTATCTACTATTATTGCCGGTCTGCCGCCGGTCTAACGTACTCCTCTCCCTGCTTTTGCATTAATAGCTGGCACTTTGTACAACCTCTTCTCTTCGTAAACCCAAAGGGATGGAACCGGACGATGCTTGTGCGGATGATTTAAAATTAGCCGGCAAAGTTTAATTTTATCCCTCCTTTTCTCTCTCTCTATCTCTCTCTATGTTTATGTGTGCTCCAATTGGGTTGTTTGGTTGAATTTCCTGTATTGATTAACCGAATTAACCAAAATAACGTCGAAAAGAAATAAAATCAAATCAAAATAGCGCCTCAACTGGCCTCCCCCAAAAGGCAAACGCGGGTGAGTGATGAGGACCACGATATGGGGTGTGATGGTGGGCGGAAGGAGCAGGTGGAGTATATGGCACCTGTGGCCACCAAACGGTACTCTTAATGGAGTTTGACCACACACGCCACGAACGCACACGCCATCCATTGATGGGGAGGCGAAGGGGCCAAATTTCTTTCTCACTTACCGTCGCATATTTCCGCTTCTTGGCGTAGGTTTTTTTTTGTGCTCTCGCATCGCACAGGGATGATGTTGGTTGAAAAAAATAAACTGATTTATATAAAAAATCGTAACGCACGAACGAAACGATGAGCCAAACCTCTTTCCCAAACGAATTCCGTCCGCCCTCGTATGGCGTGCCTTCATTCCCCCCCAATGTGTGTGTTTTTATCTGTGAAGAGATCAACTTTCGCTTTGTTGGAATGGGGGGCCTCAAAATTAAGTCGGGGTTGTTGTTGTTGTTTTTCTTCTTCTTCTTACGAGTGTGAAAAGGACAATATAAACAAATTGTAACGAATTGTTCAATTAACGCCTAATCGAATCAGATGATGGGTGTGTGTGTGTGTGATGCCGGTCGGCTTTTTTCTTTCTTGGCTAGTTTCTTTCTCCCCCGTGGTCCATTACGATCGTTACCGTGTTGTTCTTTTTTTTATATTCATACTTAAATATGCCTTCTTTCCTTCCGAATTGCATTGCTAAAGGATCTAGTAGATGTGGAGTAGATGTGGTTTTCCTTCAATGTAGGTCAGTTCGATTTTCTTTTTCTTCCTTTTTAATTGGAAGGCCCTCCAGTGCTTCATCGGTGCATGGCCGAAGCATGCGCTTAAGCATTTTTATTGTGCGCGGATTGCTTTCAGGATAAAGTTCAAACCCCAATGCCGATCGAGGTCGTCGATCTGCCGAGTGGAGAGAAACTATTTTGGAAATAAAAGTTTAGCTTTTCCCTTGTACGCCTTATATGGTTTGTAAACAATTTTCGCTTGGTGTATACAGTATACAAGAAATATGTTGCCCATTATGCCTCGAATTTTCATTCTTGCAATCATGGTGTTCTGTCTCTGAAGAGTCTGTCTCTCTGCTGCGCATTGATTCGGTTTAAAAATAAGAAAGAAAACGTTCCCAACATTCATTCCGCATTGGGTCATCGTCGAAAGCAGCAGCAGCTGGTAGACATTTGAAGCGCGTCTTTTGTAACAGACGCGTAAATTAAGCACTAAAAATATGTTCTGCAACCCCTTGGCCACAAAGCAATGAAACAATCCGACGGCGTCGACGGAACACGCGTTAGGATTTTGTTAAAAATAAAACAAACGGCTGTAAGCTTTTTTTTTTTTTGGTTCCCGAAAACAAAAAATTCACCATTCTCTTCCACATTCCGGGTTTAAGACATTTTCGCTTAATGCGCGGAAATGGTGGGGACTGGGTCTATAACTTGCCCCCCACACCAGAGAGACACACAGCACGCACATCATGGTGCGTGTTTTGACACTGAATTCTTGGCGTTTCTCAGCACGCAAAACCATCTCGAGAGTGCGAGAGTTTTATGTCATCGGTTAGTCACGTGCCATCTCCGAAGTCGTCCATCAGTCCGCTGCCCACGAATCCAGACTGCGGTGGAAGCTGATTCTAAGTAGCATTCTTGGGAAAAATTCTGACTGTGAGCTGAAGATCGGAATTCTTTGTCGATGTCGGAACTGTTGCGTTTCTTTACTATTTATTTGTATTAACTCGTATTTGCCCCTTTCGTACGTTGAAACAGATCGGTAATTGTTTAGAGTATTAGAATTTATTTTAGTGTTTTGACGATTATTATTTAGACTTATCACCTTATTTGTGAAACTCGATTATCTTGTGTATTCGAAGCTCATCTGTTGCTGCTTGTATGACGGTTTTAGTATTTCTGGTTATTTTCTCTATCTCTTTCTGGACCTACCACGTCTTCTCTGTCCATAAGCATAGTCTGTAGATCGTCTGGTGTCATTCTAAAATTGATTCTTTTTGCGACACTGAGTTCTTCACTGAGTGTCAACTCTTAGAATTCCCCACTGGCGTATCAAACGTATGAAAAAAAAAACATTATCATAAAGGAAACAATGATATCAAGCCCTATTAGTTAACTTGCCAGTCAACCTTAGCTAACGCCACTTCAATTAATAATGTTATCGCAAAATTGGCTGTCAAATGTCACTTCATTGATGGCGCCACAGTTATTGAATTTGTTTCTTTGGCTGAGATATGTTCAAACATTTCTGTCCACTGCCTCTGGCTGGCCATGACAAACATTTTCTCAAAACAAGGTCCATCTTGCCCAGATACTTCTACACTGTTTGGACAATTGCTTCAACATTCGGGATCACTTTGTCTTCGATCTTTATCCGTAGGTTCTACCGCACTTTCGCAGTAATGTCCTCTATCGTGGCATTATCTCATGAGGTGGCCAGCACAAGACTACTATTTGGCATCTCTGGCCTTTCTTAAGATAGGAGAAAACTCAAAAAGAAGTCAGACCGATCATGACGGGCGAATACGAAGAGATGTTAAGGTTTTGCAAAACTTCTTCGGTTCGGCGTGACTCATACAGTTTGAACCAAGCCTGTTTGAAAGCAGTTGGCTCACTGTTTTGCTAGTGGCCGTTACAAATTAAATAATAAAATTATCTAATTTTGGTTGTTTTGTAGTGGGATGCTGGGTATTCCTTTAGTTGGCAGGGTACTCGTATGAATAATCAGTAAAGTTTGTACTTATTGTGTTCCTAATTCACTTCTGTACTGCCACTGTTTACCGATGAGCGAATTCGTTTGCAGATTAGACGAAAAACTGAAATCTGAAATTGTTCGCTAACGTTCAGTAAGTCACGTAGTGGGAGCCTCCCTTCTATCTGTTTTATGACTAAACGCCTTAAAATAAACGCATCCATCCCCAGCCTGGAAATGGGATAGTAATTAGTGATGGGTTGTTTTGGCTGGCTTTTTAACGCATGTGATGATTGGTTTGCGGATTCGAATAGAGTTTCCTATGCCTCCCAATATACAGGGAAGATCGCGCGCTCCCGTGGATCGGCTGTACGGAGTAGTTTGTGATTTGTGAATAATGCTGCTGTAGGTACGGAAGAAGTAGGCCACCAGTAGACATCCATATGCCGCAACGAGAGTGGCTTTCAGGAAGGAAACAAGAAAGCGATGTTTGTTTCCGTCAGGGTGCAGGTAACGTACGGCAGAAGCCCACCATGGCGCGTTTACCGGAGACACTGAGAGTGAAGATCGCCAAGTTAGAACGCAACATCCATCCGCCGGCATACCGTGTGAACTCATCGTCCGTGTGGAGGTACCACACCGGTCGATGTGCCCCGAAGATGTGCCCCAGCTGTTGTGTGTGGCCGCTGGCGGTATTAATCTGCGCCACCATCTGTGCGGCGGCGTGGCTATTGCAGCTTTGCTTCGCCGGGCATATAACTGTGAAACGGAGCGGCTCTCCGAGCACTATAATCCATGAGTCACCGTTTCCGCCTTATGCTTTCGGGAAGTGCACGGTGGTGTAGTGCCTGATGGACCATCGGGGATGGTTTTTTTTTTTCGGGGCCGTTACGGTCATTATGATGGGTCCGCGGGGCTAAGCGGTTTTCTCGGTTTTAACAACACCTCCACACGCCTGTAGGGGGCATCCCTTCACAAACGCAATATCTTCAGGTGTATAAGCTCTCAGCAGACCTTTGCTGTCACTTTAGTTATGACATTTAACAGAATGTACACCACAGTTGGGCACTAACTAATCACTTTTTTATCTCTCAATCTCATTTCAGACCGTGAAACCATATTTAATGGAGCAGTTTATGTTTTTTCGCGTCGCCAATTCTTATCAGCATCATTTCTGCAGCGGTACTGCTGGTACTGGGCCAGGCAATGGGGGAAACGTTGTTATACACCCCAGGAAGCTACAAATTGCTGTGAATAGCAATTAAACCATCGTCAGCGTTTTTAATCACACTTTGGTGCAACCGACGATCGGTTGGGGATAATACTAAGCAGAAGAACGCAACAGCTCGTCGCACCGTTCAATCATACCATGCGGCCACTGGAACCGCGCTACGATGGAAAGCGCAATGGGAATTGCGAGACACTGCTGATAACCGGGAACGGCGCCTCCAGAATAAGACAAGCGTGCAGCAAACCTTATCTTGCGACTTGCTTCCGTCTCGCAGATGAATTTGTGTGGCTCTGTTTGTGGATGGTTGTGATCCCCCCCACCGCCACACCGGCCATTGACACGTCCATCATTGTGCCACCAGCCAAGGGGTCATCGGTATGTGTTTGTATGTGTACCGAGCACAACATCAAGACGCTGTTTTGTAGTGTGAAAAATGGCCTCGCTTGTGGTGTATCAAAGGAAACCCGCAACACGACGGAATGATGATAAGGAAGGAGTGCAATCGATTCAACTACACCACACCACTGGTGGCGAGATGAAGCTGTAACCCACGCCCATGGCGTTGATGAAACAGAGAAAGCCAACGGGAATGACCGTAGCGGTTCCTCATGCGTGTTCATTTGCAAGGATATTCAATTTGGAAAATGAGTTATGCGTGGACGGTTATTAGCAAGATGAACGCGCGTACGCTGGTACGATCGTTCCCATTTTCCGACGATCGTACTAGCAAAGATCGAACAAAACTCACAACTACTATATGTTTGATACTAACGTGCGAGCAGTCCACAGTTCGTTTGTTGAAACGCGCGCTTGTTGTGTTGCTGTTACTGCGGTTGATTTTGAATATTTGGACTGTTGGACCCAAAAACGGCTTCATTTCAATCAATGATTTTGTTTCTCTGTTCTCGTAATTATTTATGTATTTTTCTAAAACGAATAATTGGTTTATTTTCTCATTTTATCAGGAAACGAATCGTTTAGTTAATGAAAGAAGGGTGTGTGTGTGTGTGCCCAACCCACAACGTACGCAGTGCGAGTGTGCATGTACCGAATGATGGAAAGTGGATATGAACCACTACGCGCCCAACAACTGCCGCGAGGGCTTCATCATTACTATCACAGTGAGTGAAATGTGAGCACGTCGCTATCGAACGAGGAGCATGAGCAAAAGTGTGGAGTAGTGGAGTGAACGTGAGAAGCTGTGTGTTGTACGTGTGTGTGTGTGCGCACCAAAAGGAAAGCAGAATCTCATCTCATCCTTAGAAAAAAGTCAGCAGGAGAAGAATCTCATTGTGGGAGAGTGAATTTGAAAAAAAAAATTGCCAAAAAGCGCGTCAATCATCCTCAATGGGGTGTTGTTTGCATGTTGTGAATCGTGGTACACATGTGCGTGCTCGTGTGAGTGTGTAAAAGCAAAAAAAAAAGAATAAAAAGAAACACATCCTTTTCCACATTCCAAACGTGTGTGCCCGGTGTGTGTTCCGTGTGCGTTTGGAGACCTAAGCGTGTTTTTTTAAGGTGATCTCATCTGGATAACCTGTATAGTGTGCAGAAGTTCCAACGAGTGTGTGTTTGCGTCGCTGGTGCTGTAAGTGGTGGTACGCAGTGCACCATTTGGTTGTGGAATGGCACACGGTGAGCACTGAGTGTTGTGTGGGGTGTGCGTGCGTGGCTGCCGAATGGCGGCAGGTGCGGCAAAGGGAGCAGAATGAGCGGTGTCTACTGTAGCAGTTGCAGTTGGACAGCCAGCACTAGTAGCACACGACGCACAGTGGTGCAGCAGCCCACTACCGGTGACACCAGCGGGTGCACCCACCGTCGACGACGTGGGCCACCCCGTAATCGTTTGCATCGGCTGCATTGGTCGCTGCGATCGGCAACCACCGGTACCACTATCACCTACGCCGATCAGCAGATCAACAACTACTTCCAAATTATCACCGCGAGCACCGACGACGATAGGACCGGACATGTCGCAGGACGCTCTCGCGGACTGTTCCCGCTACATTCTGCAGGTGCGTATCTAGAGCTGATGGGTTGGGTCTAAATCCCAGCCACTGCTTAACTGTTTGAGACCCCAAGAAGTTCCCCAATCTCTGTGCATGTCGCCTTTTTGGAAGTGGTTGGAAAGGATTCTGGGATTGCTAAAGAATTTATCTACAAGGAGAAAGCATGAAGAATTTTTATATTAAACATCTGAATCTGAATCCCGAAATATTCATCAATCCTCGAAGAAATCCATCCAAGATTCAGGACCTCCACCTATGAGCTTGTATTATACTTCTCGTACGATATATTACCTCTCGTTACCACCGGACTCGATATCCAGACGATCCGAATGGATTCGATCATGAGTAGAATTCCACAATCCGATACGAATCCCATTGTCCCACACTACACTTTTTCTATTCAATATCCCTCCGTCTTTCACAGTCCCATGCAGAAGTAATCGTTGGGAGATCATGATCATTAACTCATACAGATGAATTCAGAATATCTTGCAGAATATTCTGCAGAGTAAAAGAATTTACGATATAAAGTGCTGCATTTTCAATATTCGGTGATTGTTTTGCAATATCATCTGGAAAAGTCATAATTCTAGCAGAAATCCCCAGTGTTTATTTACACCCCTAAGTGTAATATTCCTACTGGCCAAACAGGGGAAGTTAGTTACTTATTCCAGCCATCAACTGGGAAATTAATAGTAACGATTGCACGAAATAGTAAACAGCTGCATTCCAATTTCTCATCTCCACTGACTGTACTCACTGTGTACGCAGTGATGCCGTTTGTCTCCTGATAGCTTCCACGTGTGGAACCTCATCCAGAGATGTACAACAAACGAGCACCTCTGAAGAAGCGCGTCTTCAGACACCCCTCAAGAACATCCGGTCTGAGAAAGCGATTGTTACTACACACATACTGCGGCTAGTATTTGCCCGCAGCTTCATCATAATGCCTAGGGCGCCGTTTAAAGCCGATGTGTATTTTTGTTCCTCTTCTCCTCACAGTAATCTGGGGTCGCACAGTTGTTGTGTACCGTACCGTTTAGACATTTGTTTGTTTTTCCTTCCAATCGCCTAATTTGCGAATGGACATCAACATGTTGCGGTTACGGAGACCGGTGCGGACCAAAGGAGGGCGGATGAATAAACAAGTACCAATAATAACCGGAACGCTTCCAATCCGCCTGTGGAGAGGTATCTTTTTGCTGCGTGTAGGAAGTGTAAAAGCGTGGATCTTGTGTTGTGCGAGAAGAAAGGGTAATAATGGTAACAACTTCGCACCCCCGTACCAGCCTCTCCTGCTGACCCGCTGCTCGCGCGATGTTCCTGCGGAGAAATTTCACCCTGTAACAGTTTCGTAAATCAATTATCCATAATAACAGAAGCTCCAATTCACCGCCACACCCTGCTTCGCTGTGTCGGAGGTGTTGCTTGGGGTGGGAAATTCCGCCAAGCAAATGGTCGAGCCCTTCCCACCCGTCTCTAGGCCGGTTCTGGTGGGGGGGTTCTTCGGTGTGGCAGATAAATGTGGCATAATCTAAACGCACCCAGCACCCAGGTTATTGAATGTGAGTTTATTTATAAATATCGACGTCTTCATCGCGTGGGCTTTTTTTTCGGGCCAGTTCATAAACGCACACACTGCGGCTTGACTCGACCATAAATCCATTGGAACGAAAAGTGTAGGGATAGCGTTTCCCGCTGGCAAAAGGGCATTTCCTTGTAAGCTGGAAATGTTGTAACGGAATTACCAACTCTTTCACCAGTTTCACCTTGAATCCGTGCTGGAATGCCCTCCGTGTCTTGCGAGAACTGAAGCAATGTCTGCAGTGAGATAATCAAGTTCATGCTCCTAAAAATAAATCCCATTCAATGTGTTGCTGCTACAATAATTCCATGCGCTGAATCGGGCCAAGAATTACCAATATGATTAGATCACATCATTTTCCACGGCAAATCCTTGAACATTGTTGCCATGAAACTAAGCCGCGCTTTGTTCCACACTTGCACAGACTTGCTTGGCTGTAGTGCAGCGGCGTCGTCCAATTAATTCTAAATCAATGCACTGTTAAATACCATCGCCGTGCACGGGTTGTCTTATCGTGACGTGAGATCTTCACGACGCACCCTCATCCCCCCTCTCTGTGTTAAGGGCACTCCCGAGAAGCATTCAATAAGTGCTAAATGAGTAACCTCCACCGAAGGAAGCGTCCGCACAGCAAAGCTTTTGAATGGTTCCGATAGAGTTCTATCAAACGGCTGTACCAGTTAGACGATCGGTTGCTGCCAGTGTCGTCGGGTGTTACTTCACAGTCACCGTACCATACCATCGGCTCAGATAGACAACAGACACACGAACCACGGGTGGCAGAAGAGTGAAGCGATAAACAAAGAACGAGAGGAGAAGTTCAATGCTGTGTGACAATGGTCAAGCCAGAAGAGAGAACCGTTCTGACTGACCGTTGGCAAACAGAGTATGCGAAAGGTCAAGATCGTAAAAAATAAAATAAAGCATATATATATATAAAACCACAACCACAAACATACACACACACACACACACATACACGCCGAGACGGGCAAAGCAAACGCACCGGACCGTGGCGCTGCGCCGTGAAGCCGCCGATTGGCCTTGAAAAAGGCACTCACTTATTGGCTGTTTTGTAGTCGTGTGTGGGGCTGTCGAATGGAAGGATACTAAAACCCCAACCCCCCCAATCACAATCGTGTGCCGTTCCGTGCAATCTCCTTCTCTCCCGGTGTGTGGATTGATAAGATAGTGCGTCGCGTGGTACGCATTTGTGCTCGCGAGTCTGCTGCAGCACCGCTGGCGACCTTTCCCTCCAGGGCACTCCAGTGTTCCCTCCGCGTTTTGCGTCAGCTTGCTTGCGAATTGTTCACGATCTTCCGGTTGTAATGGGAGGGCGAGGTAGGAGGTAACTAGTTACGGGACATTAGCGTTGCGAAAGGAAAAAGTTTACGTCAACTTTTATTGATCGAGCGTGTGTTTAAAGGCTGACACATCGATTGCTGTTCACGTTAGGATGCTTTTCGGGGGATGGTGATGTTTCCATTCGTAGGATTTTTGTGGATTTTATCTTCCAAGGAATAAAGTTCAGTTCTAGCTAGAATAAACGCCAAGCGAACAACGAACGCTATTTGAGTCTTTTGGTCTTTGTCGATTAAATCGATAAGGTACAGGGTATCCCGCAATATTTTGACAGTTTCCCAATGTTTTTTTGACATTTTTCCGAGGTTTTCCGACAGTAAATCTAAACGGAATACAGGATCGTTCCGTAACACTTATGCTAAGGATGACACGTTAACCTACTATTCCTTGAAACCTTGATCATGGTCTCGGCAATGTTCGAAACTGAAGTCGTAGAACATTATTACTACTTATTTCTTTTTTCGTTTTTCAGCCTCATGCCTAGCCTATTGTAATTCATTTTGAAATGATGATTACTTTACAACATTTTCAAAAAAATATTTATACAAGCTCCCTCATAATTTGTGTTTTTCAACATAATATTAATACACCTGGCCAGAGGCACTCCATGGACATTTTTGTTTAAGTGAGAAGTTCACTCCGTAGTAAAGTAGCGTTCAAAAATGGATGGGAAACCATTAAAAAACCTCGGGATGAATTCAATAAATCTTGGGACCGATTCAAAATAGCTGGGAAGCTGTCAAAAATTGCGGGATACCCTGTAATATCATCGAGATTCAATTTCTTCGAACATACTGGCTGCACATCACGCACTATAGACCTCATGATATTGGGACACAATCGAGCGTTGGTGTATTGGTGGCAGCTTTGATCTTCACACGACAGGACCGGTCCAAAATCCTATCCTGATCAATCTCCCAGTAGAATGAACTCAAAGAAAGCCAGAAATAGCAGGCCTCCTTCTCTCTAGCAGACCTCTTGGGGTTGTTGTGCCGGTTTTGAAGACCTCCTGCGCATATTGACGCAAAGGAAATAGAGTTCCCTTGTCCACTAGCGAGAATACGCTATCATTATGAGGAAGGTCAGACGAGAACTGTCACATACGTGTTACTACGATCGATCGTTTGTGCAGGGGGACTGCATAAATGCTAATGTCACGTGAAGATGTAGCTATAAATAGTGTAATGCCCATCCGATGACGGGTCCCGCCAAGGTTTGGGAGTGCAACGTCATGTTCTACGTTACGCCGGAAGTTCTGAATGAAAGCCTCCGTCCAGTGCCTAACTATTTGTTGAGCCAAAGCAAAACCAAACCTTCGCCTCCTCCGTTCTCCTGCGTTCGTGTCAGCACGGGTAACAAGTTGTTATGCAATTCCGGACTCCGGTGGCTCCGAAAGTTGGCGGCTTTGGGTGAGCAAGGATACGCGGTTGGAGCATTCTCGCCCGGTTCCGCGGTAGGAGCGAGCTTCCCACGCGCCCACGAGACCGCACAATGGCGTGACGTGTTTAAAGCACCGGTTTTGCGGCGTTGCTGCCAGATTCCAGTTCATCCGGCCGTGTGTGTTGTGCATCGTTACGGAAGTGGATGTCACTTGGGCCCGTTTGGTTGGAATACGGTTGGACAGTTCTGCTTCATTTCATTCGCCTAACAATCATGTTTATATGTTGTCATCATGGCGTCACACACACACCCACACACACATACATATGCTTGGTGCGATTGCTTTCGCTGCTGACATTCTTCAAAGTTCTTGTGGCTAGAATTGGATGCAGAACGAGACTCGAGAGCGCTCTTCCTTCCAAGCATGATTTTTAGCTTGTTTAGATATTTAGCTATATGACCTAATAGTTCCAGCGTTAATACAATACATCCTCTGATAACTAATACGCCTTCTTCAAAAATACTCCCCCCTCCCCACATATCGCATAACGAACATTTGGGTTCTTGGAACTTGTTCAAAGACCAGCTGGTGGCACGTGATTCATAACATTCTTTTGCAGCTGAGAGGGGCGAATCCATGATAGACCTCCGCTCGCGATCTTTGGGTCTAAATGTCCAGTTGGAGAGAATTCGGAAAGATTTCCACCGCGGCCAACTGTCTGTTCTTTGAGAACTCCTCCCTTCGACGAACGCGCGCCAACTTTGCCGTGAGAGAGTGTGGCCACTTGCGCATGACTCATGCTGTACTATGCCTACAATAGACGCCATTCATTGATCGTGTCAGTAGGAATTGTTCGCGTAGCGTTCTAGTGCTCTGCGTAAACAGCAGCGCAATCCTCAAGCGTAGTGCATCGAAGTCATTCAACGTAGCGAGGTGCTAGTGTGCTGCTAGGGATGCCCAGCTTAGAGAACCTTGTGTGAAAAACGAAGTCTCGCTCTTCGCTCGTCGACGATCGCAAAGATCCTCGAGGCTTCGGTACAGGTGCCATTGCGCAACGCGTCTAGTTGCCGTGCCTTCTCATTGTTGCGCTGGCATTGATTGGTGTTGTGTTCAATAAATCCCGAGGCGCATTCCCAGTACCTGCCGGTAGAGGTATGGCACAGCGTGTTTGTGATCAGGTGGCCCTGATGTTTGCTCGGCTGCCTGTAACCCTGTAAGCCCCGGTGGAAAAATCCATATCTAACACCAGCGTTTCTCCTGATAACGCGTTTAACCCTTATCGAAAACGAAGGGACTCACAGTGTGTGTGTATTGCGATTGATTGATAAGCGATCAGGTCGGGGCGATACCGCCCTATGATTCAGTATGGGCGCATGGTGAAGTGAGGGCAACGGTTTATCGCAAAACCTCTCCGCAACTCCGTACGTTGAGTTTGGTTTGGTTTCGCCTAGGCCGGTTAGTGTCTCTGTCACCCTTTGTTGGCACTGTTCGCAGGTGTATTATTATCGATTCGATGCGCGGCTTCGGGCGCAGAGTGTACAGCAGGCAGCTTCTAGGGGCAGATTTAATCCCCCTTTTCTAACCAGGGTTAGGCCGGTATAAGTGCGCGTGGCAGGCCACACTCGACGTGACGGTAAAATCGTGCATCAAAACACAGTGACAGTGCGCGGTGATAAAGTGGGGGTAGGAGTGAGATCGTATCTGATCTCTTACTAATCATCCACAAGCAATTCCATCTCGAAGTGATCTTTTGCTAAGAAGTCACACACACACACAGAGATCGCATGGTGCTTGTGTTGTGCGTCATACGTCATACGGCTGAACACTTGCGCGCACGTGCTTCCTGCACTCCAATCGCCCCAATTCGTCGGCAGTGGAAGTTATGATTGGAAATCGATTTGCCTAACCGTTCGCCAACCGTTGTTCTTCGTGTTGCGGCAGATGCGGCCGCGGATTGCGGATGCCACGCCACTGTGAGCGTGTTCGGCTCCAGGGCACGATCTGACCGAGATCGGGTTAATTTTCCAGCGGGTTAATTCTTGGCCGACGAGTGTCGAACCGGCCGATCGTGTGCGCTAGGGAAGGGGGATGTTGGTACCGTTGTCTGCTTAATCGATTGCTAGTACCGAGTGACTAGCGCAAGCGAGCAGTTCTGGATTGCGATATTACCTTACCGAAAGACGCACCTTCCCCCTTTAGACATGTGATTGAAGTATGTATCGGTGTTGCATCCAATGATAAGAAGCGTGCTTAGTGAGTGTATTTTTATCAAACCAACACTATGGAGACAAATTCTAATTGGTGTTGGTGAACAAGTTCGATAATACAAAAAGCAAAACAGTTTACATCATTTCGGGAGAATTGTTTTTCTTTTCGATCTGGTGATGTTGCCGGTGGGGAAGTGATTGAGTTGCTCGAAGACTCCTCGAGCCCGAATAATTTGTACGAATTTCCGGTCTTATAAGTGCGCATTGCTTGGAGAAGATGAGTCTCGGTGTTTGAAGTTTGTGTTTTTATTCCTTCTTTTTCGGTTTCGTTGAAACGGTGGGAACATGCAGCAATAGTGCGATTGTTTTTCTGTTAATAATCAGTAAAACCGACCAAATGTTCTGTTGTTCAAAAAGCTCATTGGGAAGAAGTGGTTCTTAATGTGTGTCTGTGTGTGGAAAATCAAATGTGGTCAGTTTTCTTGTGTATTTTTGTTGCACTTGCGTGTTGCGTATCGATGCGTTCTAGTGTTGGGGTAGTGGTCGATGTAAATAATTTGCATTTCCTGCTGTTGTGTGATGGACCGGAAATGCCCGGCAGATTGATCCACCGGAACCGGCGGCACCACCGCGTACGACGAAGAGCTTTAAACAAGGGGAGCGGTGCTAAATTGTGGGAAAATATCAAGCCGCTCGCCACTTCGAGTTCGAGTTCAAGTGGAGTTCTAACGCAAAAAAAAAGGTTTTATTTCAGTCCGGTAGAGCTTAAGTGTCTTCTAAAGGATTAATTAAAGACGTGTTTTATAGTTTATGATAGTGTTGTGCCAGAATAGAGTGCTAATTTGCGAAGAAATAACGCAGCCTTTTTCCATTGTGGCTATGCATTTCGTTGGGCTGTTGCGACAGAACCACAATCGGCTGCCTCTGACCCCGCGTGATGCAGCTCGATCAGAACTGCAAGCCACTGTGCAGGAGCCGCAATCAAGCAATTCCCAGTGCACCAAGAGTTCCAAAATGCAGAGCGGCAAGAGAAACCTAATGAAGTTGAATGCTGCTGCTGCTTCACCGCCATCTTCAAAAGCAGCGACTGAACCGATGAAAGGCAGCAAACCATCTCAACAGAAGGATATCAGTGCCAACCACCAGGAAGATGACGGTGCGTTGCTGCAAGCCGAGAGGAAAGAGCAGCGACGGATCGCGAGACGTTCGCGTCTGTATTACGACGATTTCGTCACACTGGACACGAGCATTATGCTGAAGGTAAAAGGCATCCGCGGTGGTGGAGGTGCAAAAAATGTCGAGGAACTATCGGTTCTGCTCACCTCCATTGCCTTATAGGCAACTGCATTTGGCCATGAATCATCAGCAATAAAATCAATATGACACAGTGGTCGAACAAATGTGTTGCAGTTTGTTGTGGCAGGTCACATTGCGTTTGTGTGTGACACGACGATGATGTTGATGATGAAGTTGACGATGAAGATAGTGATTAGAAGGGCACACGATCATTTGTTGTGTGTGTGTGTGTGTGTGAGAGAGAGAGAGAGAGAGAGAGAGAGAGAGAGAGAGAGAGAGAGAGAGAGAGAGAGCAGGAAGAGAGGGTACATTCGTGAGGGGCGGCTGATTAATCATTTCCGGTTTTAACGATACCGACGCAAGGGTTCTACTGCGGGACGGCTGTGATGGTGACAGAACTGGTGTAATGGTCGTGTCATGCAATAACTCATATTGCGTAAATTTCCTCTTGCTATGCCGCAAGTCGAAATGCGGCACAGTTATGATCGTTTGAACAAATAGTTTGTCCAGACCCGTGCTTAATACACGCGCACACTGCTGAATTGATAGAATGTGTACGATTAGGAAGCGTTTATGTATTACATTGTAGCGAGTATCGAGAATGTATACACTAAAGTTTTTAAACGTTAAATGATTTAAATCTGTGATCCTGATTAGCATGCAATATGTTGTTTACGTTGATTAGCATAACGTGCAACAGTTATGTATTGTGCGACTCATTGGTATTAATTATGACCCAGAAACGGGTTGTTTATACGGCCTTAAAAGAATGTTAAACAATAAATCGCGCTCTTGTTTACTTTCTTCACTATATATTCGTTGTTTTTTGAGGGATTAAGCTGGAGATGTCGAGGTAACACGGCAGGACCCGGGACTAAATCCCATTCTTACCAATTCTCCCTTACGCAGGATTAATTAACTCGTTACGGATAAATTAAATTAAACACAGAATACCAGCAATGGCAGGCATAGACCTTTTGAGATTGTTGTACCGGTAAGGAGGATGAAGCTGGAGATCAGGAGATCATCAGGAGATCTTGTCGTATCCAGAAAAGCCTACGAGGGAATGCTCCACATGGGATTCGATATCGATCCAGTCGCGTGGGAAGACTGACACCGTTACTACTATCCTACCGGGGTCCTCTGAAAGCTAAGCGATTAGGGATCATTAAAACTACTTCCAGATGATCTTCTACGAGCGTTCCTAATCTTAGACAACCTATTATTTACAATTATTTTTCCACAAAAATTCTGCAACAATTTTTAATGTTCCTAATAAGCGAGAACCCTATTTTAAATCATATTTTTCTTGATCTACACAGCAGCATGGTAATTATGCACATTATGGCTTGTGGTGTGGTCGCTACACCGAAGTGTTCCAGATCGTTGCCAGACCGTGGATTTGTTTATCTTGCACGCGTTGTTATTCAAGGAATTTTGTTTTTGCTCAATCTCAATCTTTGCAATGAATGCGAACGTCAGCGTGATTCGTTTTTCTCTTTCATTGAATGCTGTTAATATATTTTCTACTTAAACTATTCTGCAGAACCGATTTTTGCGCTTTGAATGATCTGGCTGCTACTATTATTGAACGGAAAGATGCACCTTCCCGTGTCATTGCAATCTGTTCGGGACTGTAAAGAGACCTTCGTTTGGGTGTTCTGACTTGTTATGTTCAGACGATCTACAAGATTTGTCCAGCAATCTTCCCCCCCCCCCCCCCCCCCCCCACCCCCTCTCGATTCCCCCGGGCCGGATATCGGGCAGAAAAATAGATGCATTCGAAGTTGTTCAATTAAGAGAGCGTTACGATAACATTGCACTCACGCACAAGTGAACTACGTACAGCTCTAGCGGCGCAAGAAAAAAGAACTGCAGCGATGCCGTTATAGTCACGGCACTGACTGCCGAGAGAGCTTCTGCAGCACAGCAGTTGTTTTGCACTGCTGTTTTGTAGGCTGATCTATTCGACAGTTGCGTCAATAATGATTGATTATTGGAACCGGTTAGTGAAAGCGGAGCTACGGTACTACTGCGAGGTCGTGGCGGGACAAGCGAAGGAATGCATAAAAGCAGTGTGGAATCGATTCCGTGCCGTCCTGCCATTGAGGTGAACCATCATTTTCCGCTTCTTACACTGCATTCAGCGGCTTCTTCTGCAGCGGCGGGCTGCTCTCACGCACATGCTTTTGACGCGTTTCTCCATTTGTCGAAACATTATGTACATTTGCAACGAGTTCCCGAGTTCCACCTTCCCCACCAACCCCTCGCCCTCAATCATCCAAGAGCAAAGTCGCTGACGGCTAATTATGATTAGGATTTGTAAGCCGTTGCAGCCCTCACCAGGGCATGTGCTGCTGTTAGTGTCTTCTAAGTTTATTAAACTAAAAAAAGCCTATTAACTATCGTGAATAAAAATTTGCTATAATTCAAAGTACATAAGATAGGTATTTATAACTAATATTAAAAAAGAAATTATGAAAAGTCCTTTTCTAATTATAAAATCCAATCGTCCAATGCTGTATGCAGCTCTAAATGGCAAATAAATACGTTAATAAATTCTATTTATTACGATGTCCGATCTGATCCTCGGTAAAGGTATGATTGACGATCACGTGCCAAACAGGAGGCAGCGTCCAACATCTTCGAACAGATGCACCGGGTTCCGGCTCGGATCGTGTCCGATGTTCGGTGTCACATTCGGCGTCCCATCAAATCTCAACTTCCACTTTGGCGAGCTGCCGAGTGTTGTGCTGGCGCGGTAAAACACCTGCTGCCACTGTTGTCGCTCAATCATCTTACACAGGGAATGCTACTCGGGAAGGTTTCGGTTCGGTGAGAAATGGAAAGGAGGAAGCTCAAAAAATTCTAAAATTCCTTGGCGAGAGATATGGCCGGTCGCCCATCGCCCAACACTCGTGAAACGTTTGAAAATTCTCCCCGGCTGTGTGGAACTCGGGGCTCGGGTGGGGACCAATCGCGGATAATGGCATAAAATTAAAATCATCATGCTGCCAACGGGACCCGAACGCCGTTGGCAGACATTCGAAAGCGAAAAATTTATATATATTTAAATTAGTCGTATGACAAACCTTAATCGTTGGACAATTAAATCTAATCACTTTTCCACGGTGAGGTACACCTATGCAGCACTGTGGTGGCCCATACCTGTTTCATACACGATTCTTAATGAATAACCTTATATGCATATTGAGTAAAAGATCCTTTTCTTTTTGGCGTATTGTTCAATAATTCTATTATGTGCCGCTACCACTCGGGTCCATTTTGTATTCCAATGGTAGTAGGTGCTCTCATCTCCCCAGGACAAGCGCACTTGTAGCAAACCTTGCCAATTCCGTGTTCCGGGTTTACTAGAGCCGGTCCTAATTTATCCAAACAAAATTGCACGATGATGATGAAGGTTGATGATAAACTAACCGATGGTACTAATATGGAATTTGTATCCAAAACGTATTTTTACACGCGGAATGGCGAACATGTTTTTCGCCATCCAAGAATCCGACAGCGTAGGTGGATAGGAATCTCGCCACAGATCGTGTGAAACATCAACTGAGAAACGTGTCTTCGGCAGGTGGATGGGGGGGAAAGGGCAGGGACACCCGAAGGGGTGGATTGAAATTCTCAACCGAAATTCAAACCCTCTCTCCCAACGGCCGTGTGGTTAGTCGTTGGGAACCAGACACCGGAGACGTATGCAAAAGACTGCGAAGAAGCCCAACCGTCTTCCACGGGACGATCGGTGCCGGTTCACACCCCACCGGTCGCTCGCCGCCTCACAACATTAAGATCGAGCTTGGCGCGCCGGTGCTAGTTTTCGAGCACTATATCAAACAAATATATGTACGCATAAATTTGCATTTCTTCGTTTTTCGTTTTTTTTCCCGCTTCCCCTTCTTCTGTTTACACACACCCATGATGTGTGTTTGTTGGCGGCGAGCCGGCGCGCGCGTTCTTGGGCCGGACGCGTTTGATGGTGTATTAAATTCTTCGCTCACAATGGACGGCTCACACTTGGTTTTGGCGCAGCCGAACGCGAACCCTGGGGACAGTCGCTTCGGGGTGGCGTTCTTGTGGGTGTGTGTGTGTTGTGAAACTTTGCTTTGTTCGCTGGGTGGGTGAGAAGTCACAGTTGGCGTTCAAAGTTGCATGGGCTAACAAATTGTTTTCCTAAAGAATTACTTCGAGTTCTTTCGTCTGTTAGATGAATATAATTTAGGAAAGTAGTTAAGAATATTTTATGTAATTAAAAGTAATCAAAGTAGTAAACGATTTCGATTCTTCGGTAGAACACCTCAGTCTAGACAAGCACCTTCCTTATCCCAAGAGACATCATGTCCGGTTGTTCGGTGTCATTCGCATAATTTATTTATTTATATTTCCATTATTACGGATTTCGCCGTATTATATGTCATTCGCATGACACTACTATTTATTTTTGTTATTTAATTTCTATTACGACATCAATGCCGTATTTACAACACCGCTTGTGTTGAGAGATAATAACAAGTGGCACAAGGCATTTTCTCCCTGCGATTTGACTTACCCCGGGACACTACTATTATATTGATGAATTGTTTCACGATTAATTCGTAGCTAGAACTCACTATTTGGATTTTTGGACGATTGTTCTGATGCTATTTTGGAATTGAGTATTACAAGATGTTTCGCTTTGTGAAGTGTCAATCAACATCACAAGAGTGCTTAACTCACTGCTGCTTTGTCTATGACTTGTAATGTCATCCATTGGAAACCGATACGTTTAGGGAAAGAGTTCTCCACTAAAGAAACACCAGAGCGATCTGGTTCGGTGAAATCGTAAGACCGTAGTTCAAATTTCAACTGCACTTGCGTCGAATACGGTTTCGTATCGTGGCATTAGGAGCATGTTCTTCCTTCCAAAAATACGCTTTATGTGTGTGTTATATCCAGCCAAACGACTCTCTTTGATCCATCCGGAGCGCAGGACCATGGCTATTTAGCTATTTGGGCAATACAAGTAGATCAAGGTAGGTCAAGTCTGATATGAACTTGCCGATATAAACTGAACACAAGGAAAACCGATTATTAAACATTCGATTCGAATGCCTAAAGCATTCGATCTCCTCCTGTTTGGGGATTCTTATTTCCGTAATCCCTTTTGTGCAAAGCTTAATAAAAATTAGTGTTTATGTTTCAGCAGTCGCCGTACTGTGTTGAGGTTTCGATTTCTCATATCCCTCGTGATCGAAACGCTTCTTGGTGAATTAATTAACACTCAGCAGGGGGGGGAAAGACACGCATAAAGATGGCCACAAACACACCCGCAAAAGAGATTTGTGTGGCGTTTCTCAACAAGATTTTGTTCGTCATCTAGAACTACCCAAAAACCGGCAACTTCTTGGTGCCACTCACCCAAAAGTCGCTGGATTCCGATACCGGATGCGTCCCCAGGTCAAGGCTGTTTGCAGCACCCCCCCCGCGGTCGTTCCTGTTTTTCCAAATTTAGTTCGCCAAAATGTGACGTTCTCGGTGGATGTTGTCTCGCCGGTCCGCTCCGGGTGTGCCTGTGTACGGGCATTGTGTGTGCCGCGCGTGTGCATGTTGGGGAGTGGTTTTTGCTAAATGGAACTCATTCCGTCATTCTTTAATTATCGTTGCTTCTCCCGATTCCATTTCATCTGCCGATGATTCATCGCGCTAGCTGTTCCACTTCGCCATGGCACTGGGCGCATGGGTGCGCAATTAGTAATCGGCCCGAGCATATGAGCTGTGGTGAGTGTTTTCGTGACATCATAACGTTTTGCGTGGAGATGTTCTTTCCTAACGATTGTTGATTTGCAATTGCGCTCATTCTGTCATTTTGCAACTTCAATCGTGGCTGGGGCGAAATCGAGGATTAACGATATTGTGTGTGATAGTGCTTTTGAGAAGAGGAGCTAAAGGACCTTGGGTCAGAGCGTGCGAATTGGTATGCTAGTTCCCGTCCAGCTGCGTGGACTCAAAAAGGCACGATCTGCTGCGATCGCAAAGGCTGCTTATCTGAGTCTGCTAGGGCCCACTTAGAACTAAACCGGGGAAAAGGTGCCGTTCACAGTGCCGTTCAAAACATTAGAAAGAAAAACTAAACCACGCACACGGCACTATCTGTATGGCTCCTCATGGCTGCGACAAATCCACTTTCATTTTCCAACTTCCGGTCTTGCCAAACGTGAGCTCCAAACGGCCCCACCGGCGCGTATCGCCGACGACGACTGCAACTGCGTAACGTGCATTTTTATCTTTTCCTTCTTCCATCATCACGCACGTGTGTGTGTCTCGTTCTCGTCGGCGGTTACGTCGGTTAACTATCCGCCGCCAGCGGGTGTTCCGCCGCAGCCGGTTTCGGTAGATAGCACTTTTTTGTGCTTATTTTTCTTAATTTTTGTGACACCCTTTTTGCCATTTTTCGTTGCAAAAGGACAGTGAGGCAACTTATTGCTGTGGGGAAGTCACGTTAAAGCGTTGCAATAATGCATACACGATGTTATGCACCGCTACTTCGTTCACGGTTGCCAAAAGAAGGGGAAAGTGCTCGACTAATTCTAATCTTTTGCCGGTCAACGACGATAATTAGTCGATCGCTGAAAATGTGATTGGGGAAAAACGGTTATGACATGGAAAGCGGATTGGCAAGGTAGCGCTTGTTTGTTGGAAATTTTGTTTAAAAAAGGTTTTTGCTGGGCATGTCACGTTTCGAAGGTATCGGAATAGGAAAGTGGCCATAACACCATAACGTTCACGTTGATTGCTTGATCTTTCATTAGGGGAATCGTCAAAATCAGTGCCCGAAATTGATCATTTGTGAACATGTTGCATTAGATATGGGAAAAAGAAAGAGATTTGTTTCTTCTGACACAACCGCGAAGCATTAGACGTTTTAACAATTATATTGAATTTTCACTCAACACACACACACTGATTGGCAAATTGCAAAACGCGCGGTGATGTCTGGTTGGATGCACTTTTCCTTATACGAAAACCCTCTTCGTCATCGTTTAATGGCCTCACTTTCCCTTCTGTCAGTGCGCATCTGACGCTAGTGCTTTGGTCATCGAGCAGAAGATTTTCCCTGTCACAACTATTCCCTTCTCCCTTCTCCCATCGGTTGCATGCATTTCCCTCATACCCGGCCGTACAGCCGGGCCGTGCATTGACACTTCTTTCACTTCTGTTTTTTACAATTTTTCATTATTTTATTGCAACTGCTGCTGCTGCAGTCTTGAGCCGGTCTTAAATGAAACGTTTTTTTTATTTGTTTTCTCTTCTCTCTTTTTCCCTGCGATCGAACGGAACAGGTATACGTCGGTGCACTGTCGCTCCACTATGAGGCGCTTAGTGTGGAAGCATCGAAACAGACAACGGCAGAGGAGATCGTTTCCTGTATCGTCGAGCGGCTGGGTCTAACGGTAAGAAACGATCATTTTCTATCAATGTTTGGTTGTGCAAGTCTATTTTTGTTCGATATCCAACATTGCTTAATTGAAAGATCTTTAAATTGATAACATCTAAAGCAAAAATAGAATTTTCCCATAATTCTACAATAGTTAAAGTAACTTTACCCTCGTCACGATCACTTTGCTCAATTTAACATTTTCCCTCTCAACGGTTTGTTCTTGCCCATTTCGTTCCAGGGAAACAACTATGAGCTGGCGGAAGTGGCCGGCGAGTGCAAGGAGAGGCGACTTTCCGCGCACGAAAAACCCGTCTCCGTTATGCTGCTGTGGCCGATGCACTCGGAGAAAGATTTTCATAGGTAAGCGAACCGAGGTGGGCAGTAATGGTGGGCTATGCACCGGACACGGCTGCATCCGATGCAATTTATCAGTTCCAGGTTTGATGAAATAATGATTACGCAGAAATGCTTTGAAATTGACCACACGGTGTGTGGTGTCGACCGGATGGGATGGCCGGGAAGGGAAAACCCGTACCGGAAAATAAAACACACACACACCGGGTTGAGGAAATGAATTTCACTTTTACTTTTACCTCACCGGCGGCTCACGCTTGTCACAGAAACTCGTTTGTATGACCAAAAACCCCCCGAGAGAGTCCGATGTTGTTTATTGTGGCGAAACAACCACCGGTGAGGTGATGATTGGAGGGAAATCAATTTCCCAACCTTCATCGCGCATTTGTATTGCGCGAACCGATCATAAAAGTCGTGCAATCAAACCGAAGCTTTTCTACCCCCAAACCGTAAGGGAAGTTTTAAATTGAAAACGCAAGCGATCAACCGATAGACGGATGATGATGTATGTCGCGCGGTTGATTTGGTATTGATTTTATCCAATCAGCAGCTTCATCATTTCGTTTTCATTTGCCCCTCATTAAGTTATGCATTTGATAGCGCGAGTGCACCGTTAGGCTTGAGCGTGGAATGATGTTGATTGGAGCTATTTTTGGGGGAATAATTTATGATTGCTCTCGGCCCGGCACTTGTTTATTTACTGCAATGCTAAGAGATCCATCCTGTGATCTTTATTCTTTATCGATCACTATTTGCAACAAAAAAAACTAATTCCGTCACTCTTCTCTTAACGATCTTCTTAACGATTCTTAAAACGATCTTCAAGTACATTAATTTCCATTTTTACCATTAGTACGTGCGTCGTTAATTGCATCGTTAATAAAATCTTTCAAACCACATCTAACTCATCGACAGTTGAAAAGAGAGAGCGAAGAGGTGCTCTTATCACCTCAACAACCCCTTTCAACAACCTTTCCAGTCAGAAGATGCAAAGAGTGGAGATGTGTTTTTCTTCGCATTCCTATCTAAAGTAAAATGGTACCGAAATAGCGCATACCCGAGAGCAAGAAGATGCCGGGGAAAGTACGTGGTGCGGTGAAGCTTCTAGTGGCGCTAATTTGTTTACTACCAACCCTCTTCAACGCCGTTGATCGATTTAAGCAAATCTCAACAAATCAAGCCGCTGCCTATCTGTGAAGCTGCGTCAATCTTACCTACACTCTGCAAACACGATCATAGTGATCGCGCGGAACAGAGAGATTTGATGAATGGTTTTGCTAAGTTTGGGCAAGATCTGGTAAAAACGGATCGACTGTGATTAACCGACTTTGACCTGTATTGAAGTTTTTTTTATATGAGGGAGAATGATTTTTTTTTTTCTCCATCGCGTCCTAAAATAGCATCTAGGATTTGGGAACATCTATCGATTGGAACCTCAAACTGTTGTCGGTGTGGTTGAGCAGACTTTTTTTGTTTGGTTTGAGTTTTTAGCAGTATCATCTACCTACATTATTTTAAAAGTATCATCTACCTAGTCATGGGCTCTGATAGTACCAAATCAATATGATAGTACCAAGGATCGTGGATCGAACCTCGTTTAGACGACGGCAGTTTGAAGTACTTGAAGTTTAAAATTGATTCAAGGCTACTGGAATATTTCTCTTAGCTGGAAATATATAGAACTTATATAGTTCCATTACTCACATATGCCTCTGAGACATGGGCTTTGTCCAAAACTGACAAAAATCCTCTTAACAGCTTCCGAGAAGATGATGTCCCAAAGGATTTTTGACCCCATTGAAGGGTTAGGCTTTGAACTGTACAATGAACTCTCTATCGTACAGTGAATTAGAGTCGCCAGGCTACGGTGGGTTGGTCACGTCATGAGAAAGTCACCGGATGACCCAAGCCTCTATGTCCTTTTAAGTCGTTCACATAGAAAGAGGAGACGGAGTAGACCCCATCACCCCGGTTATCAATCGCCAAAAATGGGCCCAACTGCCATTCCGCTCAAGGCCTCCAAGGAACATGACATCTGTCACTGCTCTGAGGATTCATGAATCTTTTGAGAGTCGATTGGTGATTTGATTGACTCCTCATCCTGATTCATATGAATGACTCTTCTCAAAAGATTCATTTAGCATTTAGTTGATGAGTTCATCAGAAAGGATAAGATTATGGATTGGAATACCGTGCGTGGTTTGGAGGACTCCTGCAGTAGACAAAGACCCATAGCGAAGCAGTTGTTAGTCATTTTACCAAAGCTTTAATTCTCCTCCTTCCCTTCGAACGAGTCGTAATCTGTGTGAGCAATGATTGGGTTATTAAATTCACGTCAATCATTGCGATCCAAATGAACGCAATTACACTCACTTGTCGTTCATCTTCAAATGCAACAAATGGTGCAACATGAGTAAAGTCGCGCCGCACATCCTCCAATGTGTTTACTTTATTCGCTTCTCAGCGTGTTGTGATGCATTCGCGAAGTAGCACGGTGAGGAGGAGATGTATTTGGAAAACAAGGGTGCAGACTCCTCTGGGCCTTTCCTCGTCACTCCGGATGGTTTTTCATGCTATCATGGAAATTAGATTCAAATCGCTTCTATCTAATTTGGCACTTATGATGAAGTCATTTGGCATTCGCTAATTAGTTTGTGTCCACCGCATTCCCTGTTCAAGATGACGATGAGCTGGGTGGATTCTTGCTGCTCCTCCAAAGCTGACGGCTCTGACGGACTGGGATGATGGGAGAATGCATATGTCGTCACTGCGGTTGCGTTTATTGTGGAGGTGTCCCGAACGGCCGGCCAAATATTGCCCACGAGATGCGTAGACGTATCCCGGCTGGGATTTCGTAGCCGATGACGATTTTCATGATGGAAACCTACGCCGATTCACGCTTCATAGTGGGAGTGGAATTTTGGGGGATGCTAAATTTATCTTCCGCCTCACAACACGGTCTCGGAGAGCTTACACAGGCGCGTATGATGTAAGGTGATCGGTCGCCCTCTCCTCTCCTCCGGGCCACCGTAACGGGTGGCAGTTGTCAGGGATGGCTTGACAAATATCACATTAGTTTTTTTTTCGGTGTGGATTAATTTGACTCAGTAAACACGCGAGACACGGGGACAGGTGTTGTGATAGAAAACATTCCTTTACTATCGTGCTTTTTGCTTTTCGTTTTGTTTGACAAACAGTGGACAAAAAAGGGGGTTCGGAGCGATGGTTTTAGTACGATCTGACAAATAATGGGATTACCACAATTTTGTGACAAATAGACAGTCATGGAGCTCGTGCCTAACATGTCCTGGTGTTGCGACACGTTTTCAACCGTCTAGAATTATGTTGTCCGTCTTACGGGATTGATGTGTGTGGTAATGTTTAACATTATATCCTTTTTCGCTATAGTTATGTGGTTGTTAAACATGTGTTTGGTGTTTGAGCAAACAATTTATATGAACCCAACGCGTGTCTTACCTCTTTTGGTCATTTATTTTGGGAGCTGAGTTTGACTTAGTTTTCTTCTGCTTTCCTTATAGTTCGAGTCATCTATTTGTGGTCACTTCATGGACCAAGCTGTGGAGTACAAATTCCTTTCATTTAACTGAGTTGCTCTGTGATTGTTGGAGTCTTGCGTGTCAATAGACATTTAAGTGGTTATTTTTTTAACTCACTCAATAATAATTATGGCTTCGAACGCCTTACTTACTGTTGTAGTGGTCCTCAAAATCAATATCTTTGAATATATTAACCGTCTGTCAACTCAATATTATGAGATTTTGGGTTTTAGGTTTGGGCCTATCAGGCCTGCTGTGTCCATGTGGAAGATCTGCAGATACACTATTCGAACTAAACATTTTGATGCCATTCTAATAACATGACCAGTCCACCGGAGTCTGGTGAGTCTAAAATAAAGTACGATGGTAAGTGAATCGTACAACTACTTTGGTTTACTACTCTTCAACTAAAGGTAGCGTTCAAACTAATGTCTTTTTTTGATTGCCCAACGATCTCAGAAAGTTTTGGACGTCCCAGACCCAGGATCTTATTTACAAATTCAGCCTCTTATAAGCGGGACATATTTATATTGCTCATATTCTATCTTAATCCCAAATGATCGTGCAGCAACACATTGCACAATACCAGACCACCGAACGTGTTACGCCCACTGCGTTTGCCAATATATTGTTGGCAACTGACCCAGCTGCACGACCACAGCTACGCTCTGGTTTTCCACACAATTTTAAGGTAGGCGAGAAGCATTTGATGGAATTTTTCACCTTCACTGCTAGCCAGCAGGAGGACAGACAATGGGGAGGATTTGTCTAAGCCAAACCAAAGGGGGGCATCAGCGAGGGAAAATGCGATCCTCACTGAGATGCAGCTGCATTCTCACTGTCTTTGTGATATATAAATGGCGTCTTACGTGGTTCACCTAGTGGCGGAGAAGGTGCGTGTCTTAAAGGGTACATCCTCCTCATGGGCGTCGCATGAATGCAATTTGAATAAATGCTTGTCAGCTTGATTTCGAAGCAAACAGCAAAAAGCAACCCGAAAACGGATACTAACGAGTACGGCCGCACGCTGCTACCCGGGAGCGTAATTGACATGAAATCTGGTCTTGTGGGTGATTTTTTTTTATGGTTTAAAATTTATTGTGTATTTTCTTTCCCTGCACATCATCGCGCATTGCCAGATTGCCGGAGCGTCGTTGATCGTCGTCGTCGTTAAATGTGCTGTCACTTTAGGCCGGTACCGATGCTAACGACCTTCGCCCATACATTTTTTTACTGTGCCCTGTGTTTTGACGGTTCCGATGACATTTATCATCACGAAAATACGAACGACGGGAAATCTTTACCGACCGAAAGGTAACAACAGCACGGGCGGCTTTTCCTGGCAAACGAAGCAAACGCGCTTTTCCTTCGCGCTTCGGTTTGTGGATGTTTTGTTAAAATGCGCTGGTCGATACACAGACCACAGCAATAAGCAAACCTCGCACGGTAAATGTTTGAAACAACAAAAATAATCTCGCGTAAAATTTACAATACCCTGTGCGCCGCAAATCTTAACACGTTTGGACGGTGAGCAAGGTGAGATGACCCACGAGCAGCAGCAGCAGCAGACCCGAATGGCTGCTCGGAGTGAGTTTGATCGTGTTAAAGTCGTCGATTTTTCACGTTGCTGCGTGTTAGGGTCAGCTGTGTTTTCTCAAACTGTTTTAAAGGCGCGTGAAATACTGGACGGATAAAAGGAGATGCGGCCCATTGACGTGTGGAGGACGTTATGGCCGTTAGGTTTTACGCCTGGCCAGTATGAACGATGCGTCAAAATGATGTGGTAAACGATCATCACGGTCGCTCGTAGCTTCGTGGTGGTTCAATACGTCCCGAGTAGCATGCCGCATCTGCCTGTGACAGGTTTGAGGCATATTTTTGGACTATCTGCCGAAAGTGGTGCTCCAATTATCGCGCTTTTGGAGGGAAGACGTCACTGGTTGTCACGTCGGATCCTGCGGGAACAAAGACCACACCGCGCGTGTTCCGTGTGCTGGGATTGTTTATAAACGGACATTATTTACGCGTGTTTACCAGCGGATCATATTTTCAAAACTATCAAGACATAGTTCGCTACTTAGCTCTCGTAAAATCATGCTATATGATCTGTTAAAGTGTTACCTTCAGCGTCGGAAATGAGCAGTACGCAGTAGCAGCGTCGGAAATGAGCATTGTGTGTGATTTATTCACTCATCGTCACGCAACCGTAATTAATCACGCCAAGCAACGTGTGCGATGAGGGGCGATGCCGGGTCGGAATTAATTTAGTACTAAAAGATGGTGTTTTTTTTTCTCCAAATTCCACACCACATCCCGTCAGAATTTATAGTTTGCTAATTATCCTTTATGGTGAAGTTTAGCTAATAAGTGTTGCAACAAAACCCCCCACCAGAAGTCTCAGCTCAATGGACGACCAGACCACTGTTTGTGGGTTCGATTAGCCGATGCGTGTGTTTCCTTTACGTTCTCTAATGGGACCTGAGCTAGCCATCGTAAACCAATGACAAGGATATATTAATTCCACCACCATATTTAATCTAGAAGTGTTCTGTTT
Source organism: Anopheles moucheti (assembly GCF_943734755.1). NCBI lineage: Eukaryota > Metazoa > Arthropoda > Insecta > Diptera > Culicidae > Anopheles > Anopheles moucheti. Next base: position 8,099,155 of record NC_069140.1, read on the forward strand.
TTCCCTTCACTTTACCGTTTTTATTACCATGCAACTTAGTACAATCGCTCCACGCTATTGACATTCACCCATTCGGTTGGTTCGTTTGGTCGATCTCTTGATCACCGCTTGATTGTGATTGCGCATTGCCTTTCGCTCGTATTGCGTGCATTTTATTTGGCGCATTTGTTGCGGTTGACTTTCATCTGGTTGCTTTCTTACAATTTAATTCTCGACACCTTCGGCGATGATGATCGCACCGGTAACAGAGAGAGTGAAACCAACCCACTTCGTCCTACGGGTCGATTCGAGGTTGGTAGAAGATCGCAATGAGTCATATTTGTTTTTAAGTATATTGCACGACGGTGGTGCAATACAACTCTCAATCGGAACAATCGGAACCGTCTCGAGTGGCCTGTACCCGTCTGCGATCTATGGACCACTTTCTTCTCTGCGCCCCATGGTACTGCAGACAGTTTTCTTGATGATCTGCCTTGAGGAGGTGGAAAAGCAAACAGTCATTAGTGTGGGTTAAATCTGCGTGTGTGCTTGGGTGTGACTGGTGCGGCTAGTCGCGATGGAATTGAAATCGAAAGGAATGGGATGGGTCTGGTTTGAGCTGTTCTCACTTCCTTTTCGAATGGTAATCATATTTGTCCTATTCGTTACAATGTGCAATGGCTGGACCGAATGAATCATCAAAGTCAACGGGTTTGTTTTTGTAAAATTCAACAGCCTCACTGAAATTTAGATTGTTTTGGCTAAGTATTAGCTTATATACTAAGTTTTCCGACTAACTGAGCCTCTTTCACGCAGAAGTTGCAGAAGTCTGGAAGAAATCGCTCAAAATGTTCGTTTAAAATATCTTTATTGTTTTATTCAATTCCTTTCTTTCTCATTGTTTCGTTGCAGATTCTATCTACGTGAAATACAAACCGACGTTCCTTGGCTAGATAGTTACGGACTCGATCCACAGATACTTAGAGATTTTATACCATTTTTGTTGCAAAAAGAAAATAGAGAATATCCTGACCTGTGCCAACTACCAGGTAAGACCAAGACATTTCTCAATAAGATTGGAAAGTCCTTCACTTACCTTTATTTCATTCCGTTTTCCTGCATAGATCTTAATGAAGCAACACTACTCGAGAACCTCCGTCAGCGGTTTGAGGCCGGCCACATCTACACGTACGTCGGCAGCATCCTGATCGCCGTGAACCCGTTCAAGTTTCATCCAATCTACAATCCAAAGTATGTGCGGCTGTACCAGAATCAGCGGATCGGACCGATCCTGCCGCCGCACATCTTCGCCATCGCGGACAACGCTTACTATAACATGCTGAAGGAGAAACGCAACCAGGTACGCTGCCGTGACGTACAGTATGGGTATAAATTGGTTGGTGCTATGGTCGCTTCCAGTGAATACTCCAAGAGGCATGATTCGTCACTGCTCTGAAGATTCATGTTTTTTTTTTAAAGTCTATTCTCGATTTAAATGACTCCTCACTAAAGTTTAATTTAAATGACTCTTCTCTAAAGATTAATTGTGCACAACGCTGCAACAAATGCCATCGAGCAAGTTATCAGAGCGCGTTATAACCTAAGCGTTAGAGATAGCTTTTTCACCTCACAACTGTCCACAATGAGGGATCTTGTAATTATTTTTCAAAGTTATTTAGAATGCCTGGAATGTGCTTAGAGTGCGGATCGATATTTTTCCTACTCTCGTGAATAATGTGTTTCGAAATCCCTTCTCGCTGAGAACGGGGGTTTGCTATCGATTCCACCGGAATGGGGGATATACACCCTTTCTGTGGAATTGCTGTGGCAACAGTTCAATTGAATCATACACAGTTAATTGATCTGTGTACACCAGCACCGCCATAGCATGGGCCTAGATGAACGGTATGTTTTTCTCGACGCCCCTTGCTCGACGTAGACAGTTCTGTACGCTTTGTAATGCCCGGAACCACCGTGAAGAGCCACTGTAGAAAACGGTGCTGCTGCTATGTGTTTCTTCATTTAGCGACATCATTATGCACGGCATTTGCAGCATCATCGCCGTCATCATTGCCGCTGGCAGCATCAATGCACTTAACGGAGAGCGGCAAGGGGTCAGCAATATACCTACATGCACACTTCAACCGTTCCGTCGCTGTGGACAATCGCTCGCATCTATTACACGAACGAACGATAAAAGCTCTCTTGTCAGTTCTCCTACGGTGTGCGGTGCGCGGTGCAGTTGCTTTTATGCATCTTTGTGGCCTGTGCACGAACGTGTATTTGTGCCATTGCAATACCGTTGCATTGGGTGCTGCAATGAGCTATGATCTTTCTCGTGCGTTGCATCTGTGTTCTCAGCAGTTCAGAAATATGCTGAGATCCTTTAATGTTAGCGCTAGTTGTTGGAAGGGAATGCGAGACGCTCGACAGACGTTGCACTTTTCATGGTGATACTTTGCATTTCATCTTTTCCCAGTTTGGTTTTTACTCCAGCACACATCATATTTCACATTGGCTTTGTGGGTTAGTGTAGACAGATGAATATTACATTGCTTTATCGCGAGATTTGCCTTTAGTCCCCAAATTTTAAAATCCCCACGTTGCAAATTACCTAAAATTGTACAATTTAAAATGGTTCTTTGCTGCGGTTCGTTCGAATCACAAAGCTACAATAGCCTTTTTGTATACGAAAGGTACGGACATTAGCCAGATATGAAACGTCTTTGCCGGATGGCTCTAACAACCACCAAGCGCTTCCACTTCCATCTTCGGCACGGACGAGGATTAAGCGAGAAGATAAATTTTATTACTTGTCACTTCACTCCATCCATCTGTCCATACACTAACGTAACATTCAAAGCATAGTGATGCCGTCATCATCGCTGCCCAGCACTGCATCGTCAACATCTCAACTAGCACCACCAGCACGCCACCCCGCACTGTGGCACTTCTCGGGCTCGGGCTCTATACACTTCCTCTTCACTCCATCTTCTTTTGCAACCGATGCTGCAAAATGGCACCACGATGCATTTGCGTTTTACGATTCGATTACCAGGCCAGTCCGGGCCAGGCACTGCTCAGGTGCTACGTTTGGCTGTGCGTTGTTTGCCACACTCTTGGCGCGCGTGATGCTTATTCTTTCGATGGGGGAGTACGACGACGTTGGTTATAGCTAGCCAGCTTGCAGTTTTTTTTTTCATTATTATTATTATCGCTCTTCCCCCACGACGGCGATGTGTGCGGCGATGCATTCTTTGGATTCTTTATCCACTTCCAATTGGAGTTTAATTAATCTTATTCATCCATTCCGTGCAAGACAACACCGTGATTAAGGGGTCCTTTCATGGCCATTCTAACGCGGTTCCACTTTAGCGACAAAAAAAGCTGCCTTGCAGAACATTCAGCATTGTTTGTTGAAAAAAGGATGTTTTTTAACATAAGACTATTGACGTGTGTTTCTTAATGTTACGCAGTAAATTACCTGCTGTGTACCTGACGAAAGGAAGGACGTGAATTAATGACGACTAGCCGTAACTTCGAATTTAAGCATAACCGAATCGAAGAATTGGAATTATTCGCATCGTAGGTTCGTGCAGATTCTTCCACAGATTCCCTGTGGCTGGTTTCGATTCAAGATTCAAGATGGCAAAAAAGTGTCTAAAGCAACAGTTAACTAATAAGAATATTGGCGCGGACGTTTCAAATGTCCTATCATCAAGCAGAACACTAGCCGACACTAACAACAACCTTTCGTCGATGGTGGTACGGTCTGTGTGCAGAAAGATGCCTATGCAAATTGACACTCTGCCATGAAACGCGACGAACGCGACCAGACTGATCAATAAGGCGTATCACCAAACAAATAATCCCGCACACTGCTTAAATGCTAGCCGAGCGTTCAGGGCGGTTTCGTGGTTAAAAAGACCCTAATAGACATTGCTACCTCGTGTTACTCTTCGGAGAATTGTAAATTGTTTAATACTAGACCAGATCTTCTGGTTTGTGGAGGTATGAAGAGTAGTGGTACTACTCCCCGGTACATGTAGGTGGACTCTCCCCCAGATGGGAATAGCCTTTGCTTCCGGGGCCGCAAAAGTTGACGTGACGTGAGCGCACACCGAGTTGATGACGATGTCCGACCGTGGCATTCATACGAAATGGCGAATGAATGGTCGGAACGAGTTATGAATGAATAGGGTATGGCGTCAGGGGCTTTTTTATGGTATCTTGTAGCGGCTAAGTCACTACCACCATGCACACACTCGTCACTACCGTCTAAGCTGCCTCTTTCGCGACAGTAGCAACACTTCAAGCGGGTTGTGGAGTTTGCAATGTTCGCCCATTTGCATGGCACGAGAGGTTGTTTGTACGTATTTGGTATAGATATGTATTACTTTTTTGCAGCAGTTGTACATATGTTTTTGGCGCAAGTCACATGCTTTATTACACTTACACCACGGAAGAGAAAGTAGTAATGTGAGGGTCAGGTTGTTTGTGTGTGTGTGTGTTGTACTCACTCACTAGCTATTTCGATGAGGAGAAAGTTTTTAAAACATTGCGAGAATTACGAAATTTAGTGGAATGTTATCGAACATTCAAAACTTGTTGTAGATTAAGTTTCTTAAGAACAGCAGCTTTCTTTGGAGTTTGGCATTAATTGTAGTCCCATTTGTTTTATATGCAGTACCTGTCACTAATATGATTTTTTCCCTTTCTTTCCACTCTATTTTAGTGTATCGTTATCAGCGGCGAGAGCGGTTCCGGCAAAACCGAAAGCACCAACTTTCTGCTGCACCATTTAACTGCACTCTCGCAGAAGGGCGCCCACGGGTCGGGCGTGGAGCAAACCATCCTCAGTGCCGGACCCGTCCTGGAAGCGTTCGGCAATGCAAAAACGGCTCACAACAACAATAGCAGTCGGTTCGGAAAGTTTATCCAAGTGAATTACCGCGAGAATGGCATGGTACAGGGTGCGGTTGTCCAGAAGTATCTGCTCGAGAAGAGCCGCATCGTTTCGCAGGGCCACTACGAGCGCAACTATCACGTGTTCTACTATCTGCTGTCCGGTGCCACCGATACCGAACGGGATGCGCTACATCTGCTGCCGGCGGACAAGTATCACTACCTGAATGCAAAGAATCTCACGCTGGAGAACTGTGACGAGAAGTATGAGTTCTCGCGCCTCAAACAGAGCATGGAGATGGTGGGCTTTTCGGCGGAGAAGCAACGCCGACTGTTTAACGTACTGTCGGCCGTACTGCTGCTCGGTAATGTGGAGTTCTTCCCGAAGAAGTCCACCTACCATCACGACGAAAGCGTGCAGGTGCGAAACCCGGACGTGGTCGGTCTCATATCGGAGCTGCTGCGCGTCAAGCAGGAGACGCTGATGTCGGCGCTCACATCCAAGCGCGTGAAGGCAAGCGGTGAAACGCTAATCATGCAGTACAAGCTACCGGAAGCGATCGCTGCCCGGGATGCGCTAGCCAAGTGCCTTTACGGGGCGCTGTTCGACTGGATCGTGCTGCAGGTGAATCATGCGCTGCTGAACAAGGATCAGGTCTTGCATACGGGTCACTCGATCGGGGTGCTGGACATATTCGGTTTTGAGGATTTTGGACCCCAGAATAGCTTCGAGCAGCTGTGCATTAACTACGCGAACGAGCATTTACAGTATTACTTCAATCTGGTATGCGCAATGCGTTGGACGAATGTGTATCATCGGGCAGGATCCTTCAGAGGCTCTAATATGCCGCTTATTTCTCTTTGCAGCACGTGTTCAAGTACGAACAAAAAGAATACAAACGCGAGGGAATTAAATGGACTGATATAGAATTTCTAGACAATTACGGCTGCTTGCAGCTGTTTGAATCGAAACCATCCGGTTTGCTGTGTATACTGGACGATCTGTGCAAGTGAGTATCCGTCACCTGTTGACTAACAGCGCGCACACCATAACACATTTTGTCCGTTTTAGTTTTCCCGGTGCCACAAACGAAACATTACTGCAAAAGTTCAACAGTGTTCACAAGGATAATGCATTTTACGAAAAGCCACAGCGCAAAGAGAACGCATTTATCATTAAGCATTACGCGGGCAAGGTGAAATATCAGGTAAGCAACAACATCCCGATCTTCAACATACATCCGCTTCAAAAATTCCGTACTGTAACGTGCTGCCTTCCGAATCTCATTTTAGGTTGCCGAAATGCGTGAAAAGAATCTCGATCTAATGCGGCAGGACATTGTGAGCGTGCTGAAAAATTCGAGCATGGCGTTCGTGCGCGAACTGGTCGGGGCGGACCCGGTAGCCGTGTTTAGGTGGGCGATTTTGCGAGCCTTTTTTCGCGGCTATTTTGCATTCCGGTCTGCTGGCATTAAGCATCGGAAGGAACGCGCCGACATGTCGTTCAACAAGTTGGCAACGAAGACACGATACCGTGCACCGAACGATAGTATCGTAAGGTAAGGAATACCCGTGCCAGTAGATCCCGTTACGGGTGTACATTGTTCAAGCGCTCTCAGATTTACTAAGCAACGCGCAACGATGTTCGATGTTTGTTTCGTTAATGTCCATTTGGTATTGTGGTGATGGAGGGATTTCGGGTGGAAGTTGTTCATTTGCATCACGCCATGTTACATTTCGGTATTGATCATGATGTGTTCTCTCTTTTCTCTCTCTTTCTCTTTCTTTACCTGTTTCATCCTGATCCTTTTTCCTTTGGGGGTTTCCTCTATCTTCTCCCCGTGAATTACGATATCTTTTCCAATATACTCCTTGATTATTGTCATATGTTTTTTTTTTGGTCCGTTCTTCCTGACATGGTGAAAATTGTTCTGGGTTGTTTGTCCTTTTAACATTTCGTTGTGTTCTTTCCATCTATCACATCGGTTTTAAAATCCTGTAACAAATGTTATCTCTCCCTCTCTGCCACACTGTATGATCACATTGGTTCCTCCTTTCTTCGGTGGTGGTGTATTGGTGATTCTGTAGCCATCTCGTGACGGTCTCATCGGTGAACCTAACAATCAATCGAATTGCGTAAGTGCAACTATACCTCTTCTAAACAACACACCAACCAATTTAAGATTGTTGCTTTTCAAAGAAAGCTAAAGCCGAAAGTGAAAGTGGTTTTTAATCTATCTAACTGTGTTCTTGTTGTATATTCGTTATTCTTCGTGCTAATATCTTTTCTGCTTCATTCTTGTTATTCGTCCCCCATCCCTCGTTTCTACTCGTTAGTAATAAGTGTTTTTTGTGTGTTTAAGTTCGTTCTCTTGAAACAATTCGATTTATATTTCTGTAGCCTTCTGATACGAATTCCATGCACCGTTCGTTTGCATAATATTCTTCGGCGTCGGTTAGTTAGCCGTTCCCTGTGCCTAATCGTTCCTGACATTCATAGCATCGTGTTTCACATTTCATGTTCAACTATATAATCTTATCATGTTTATCATATGTTCTTGTTTACAATTACAATGATGGCTTATCTGCAAAAAGCACCAAAACCTAACAACATATCCCTACTACATTGCTGGAACTCCCACATTTCAGCTTCGTCTGTCTGACACAGCACGGGTCTTCGAAAGGCATTTACGACGTTTGCCATTTTTTCTCTCTATGCCTACAAGTCAGAAGTGTAAGCGTTTGTAACTGATTTGGACTAACTGAGTGTAAAGGCTCTCAAACCATTGCCATTTCTAGAAAAAAAATAGCACCAACAAAAATGTAATAGAATTTACTCTTACTTGTTCTGTTCCGTGTTCCAGCAGGAAACTTTTCTGTTCAAGGCGCCCGGTTCGGGACGGTGGTATGCTGGACCGGTACCGTAACTATTCGACAAAGTCGGCCGCAGGCAAAGGGGGCCAGAGGGAGCGCCGCAAAAATTGGCCGTAAGCGATTCGGACGACAAAGAGAGAGAGAGAGAAAGCCCCGGAAGCAAATGTGTGATCTGCCACTAGCAAATGCTTGCGGTCGGGCTCGCGCTATTGTACCTAATTCCGTTTTTGTCTGTTTTTTTTTGCTGTGTGGGTTTGAATTAGAAAGATACGTTTTTACATTTGCCGTGCACACCACCGTGTAGTATGTAACGCGATGTGTACAGTATTGTGCATCATTGATTAACCGTAAACAGTGCGCTCCTTTTTTATAAGTGTGTGTGTATTTGTAAATGTGTGATTCGCACTACAGTGGAATAAGTGCGTTTTCCAACTTGCTAACTGCCAAATTGAATATGTTAGATTGTGCTATTGCAGAGATCGTGGCGTAAATTTAGGCGAGAACAGAGAGCTTTTGTAGCTCCTTAGCAGCTGTAAATGAATTGTTAAAAATTATTTTAAAACCTTCATATTTGTGCGATAATCAAAAGAAACTATATTGTACCATGTCTAATATACAACAGAATACTCTAACTAACTCGTGATTTAACAATATTCATCCGTACGTACTCAATGCTTTGTCGATCGCTTTAAATGCTACCAGTAGCCACTACTAACAATATGAAACCAAGTAGGACCGTATGGTCCAGCGAATAGTATCTGTTTATTTTGTTTATACCATTACCCTTGCTGTATAATTTTGTAAGCATAATTCACATTTTACGTTTATTTTCCTTTCTTGATTTATTTTCATCCTGCCCACCATGACAAACATTATGTATGCCTCTGTGCCCGTGTCTTCGTGTGCGTGTGTATCCCTGGTGTATCGTTATCGTGTGCCTCCTCTCATCATTATCACCATGCCATTCAATCGATCTGCTGCGGGATCAAAACATCACAACCCCCTCCATACCATGCCATCGTTCAACCGGTCCACGAATTCCGTGCGTGCAGCAAACGCATCAGCAATGCCATGAGCGATATCACATCGGGCCATAGTAACAACCAGTCCGGCTCACCCGGTAGCAATCTGTCCTACCATAGACAGTCCCTTGGGAATGCCGGTTATGGTGGGATCGGTTCGTCGTCACCGGGCGGTACTGGAGGTACACCGCGCCGGTCATGGTCGAGCTTTGCGTTCAACAACAAAAATTTCCCCGACGGCAAGCTGAACTACGAGTGCCACCAGCAGCAGGATCATGCCCCACAGTACCAATCGAAACATCAGCAATCGGGGTCTGCCTCGTCCCTTTCTTCGGCTTACGGCAGTGGGGGAAATGGCAAATCATCGACAAACGCAAACGCTTCCGGTGGTGCTGCACAGGCTGGCGGTGGAGCCACTAGTGGCAAAGGATACGGGTTTGGGTCGGCAGCGGCTCGGAACCGGTTTGAACGCTCCGGCCAGGACGTAATGGCTCGTGCGTCGCAGATCGTAATGTAAGAGACGTTGTACCAAAACGCCACGGCGCACACATCCATTCGCTCATTTCCTTTTTTCGCATTCGACACCGGTTCCTCAATCATCCCCTAGATCCAATCAGTGATTAGTAGGGAGTTTATAATTGTTCTATATTTGGCAAATGTCGCTATGCATTGGTTACGCATTGTTCTGTTTCAAATCAACCGTTACGTTCTGTTTTTGATTGCTTTCGTTGCTATACAATGGTGAAATTGATCGATTTCCATTCTTTTCCTTACTTGTCCATGCCTCTATGTAACGTGTTTTTATTCTGCTTTTTGATTGGATTGTTACTCGTAGCTTGGTGGATTTTTGTATGTGTGTGAACGTGTGATTTTTATATTCTAAATTCAAAATTGATAGATTAAAAAGCCAATGCAGTCATCGCTCCATTAGAACACCGGAGCGAATGGTTTTATTGTTTTTTATTCTCGAAGCAATACTGCTTTTACTAAAAACCCTGCTATGTGGCAGATCTTCCATAATTGCAGGATTTATTTTTATTGTTCATCCTTTTCATATTAGCTAATATTTCCTTTCTGCTTTAACCACTACGACAACAACAGGAAAAACAAATCCTTTCGTCCTCGAGAGCGCCCGAAAAAGGGACTCAAGAATCTTCAATCGGTGAAAACGCTTTCGGCCGGTCAGAATCTGTCCAACCAAACCTCCGCCATCAAAACGCGCAAACAGCCACTTACTGTGACAGCCCAGTTTCAAAATTCATTGATCGCACTGATGGAAACGCTAAACCAGGTACATACTTGTAATTTAGCAGGCAATGATGCACCATCAGGCTAATCGCTAATTATATCTTTTTTTTAGGCAAATCCATTCTTCATTCGGTGCATCAAATCGAACCCGAACAAAATACCGAACCAGTTTGATGATGCAACAGTTACTAGACAGGTATGTGGAACGTAAGCTTAAGCACGATAGCAGGAAAACTCGAGCTGTAAACGATGTATTCCAGGGAATGTGTGTGCGAATCATTATAATTGCGAATGTATTTTTTGTGGCCTTTAGCGTTGTAAAGGATGAGGTGTACAGGTCCTTGAAGCGTTGCTGGTAACACATTAGAGTTAATTTCATAATCAGGCATCAGGCATAATAACGGTTTGCTAGGAATTGCAAGTGGCAAAGTGATTTCCCCGTTGGGTATTGCACGTGGTATGTGCAGCAAATTGCAAATTTATGCAATTTCATCCCAAAAATCCCATGGTTGCGCGCTGTCACAACCTTCACAACTAATGTTCGAGGCGTCATAAACTTGAGGTATTATCGAGGAATTGACCGTTATACGGTAAACAGTTAAGCCATACCATCTAACCACACGTTGCCACATGGATATCTTCATTTCTCACGCTTATTCCTCATGACACTAGGTGACGATTATCCCTCAATTCTTGCTTGGTGCACGTCGAACGAATACATAATGATATTTTCCAAGACATGAGAAATTTGCATATTTTGTAAGACAACGAACATTAAGAACTCTGTTGAGACAGGACACACACAGGATTATTATGTTCAAACATGTTTTTTTAACAAAACCAAACCTAACGTATGCAAAACAAAAACCAAACGAACTAGTCAGTTTATTAAATACAAAAAAAGTTTAATATGTGCATTATTTGCAATACGCATAATAATAATAAGCATAACACACATTTCAAACAGGAAGTATTATAAATTGCTGAATGATAAGACACAAGCACTTAAACAGGATATATCTTATACGGGTGTCCTCTTATCTTGAAGGATCGAGTCGCTATTCCTTTATGTAAATGCTTCCCATCACATAAGTGCTATGGAGTAGAATCGAAGATAGCAAAGATGGACCGTACACATTGTTGTTCGTTCTGGCTCAAACTTGCAGATTCCTTCAAATACAGGCAAATGAACACAGAAACATAGCGATTGCACATGCCCAAAGTGGTGTGATGGTATCTGTTTAATGGTTGTGAGTCAGCTATGTTGATCTTTCCAGGCTTTGCCTTGTGGAATTTTACCTGCCCTGATCACCCCAACACCTTTGCAACCAGTCCGTGCCACGGTTTGTTCAGATGATTACCTTTCAGTTCGAATTCTACCTTTGTTGGGTACGAACGTGTTTTGTGAAAGTGTAGTGCGAATGATCGATGGAACTTTGGTTTTACAACATTAGAAGGATTCTGTTTAATTTGAGAGTGCTATCAGTACACATGTTTAAATAAATGTTTGATCTACAGTTAGACTCTAGCTCCTATTTATAACAGGAGTATTGTAAATGAAAAACAGTTCAAAAGTGAAGTGGAGAGGTTTCGTATGAAACGATACTTCATATGTTATATTCGCTGTTGTTCACGTGCTAATGATGGTGAACGATGACCATTGCGTTGATACGACTTTACCCGGAGATTGGTGTTAGGCTAGTGTTTCTAGCGCTACTCTTCTGTATACACTTCATCCTAATTGCCCTCCTGATGACGACCGGGCTAGTGCTGCGACTGAAGATGACCATCACGGTTGCGGTGGTAAGTGCGACCCGATCTACCCCGAAATACACGTCCCGTTCTACTGAGACAACCAGTGACGCCCGGTTGTCCAGACGGGTAGACATGTTTTTGACCCGTGACAGAAAACCAAAATAACCGGAAACGCCAGCTTTCATCAAGGGATTTTTATACCATAAATCCCATTAGAGTGTACGGTCCCAGACATGAAGGGCAAAAAGGGTATTAGCAACCACTCGTAAAGCTTAGGTTACAGTACGGGTTTCCGGTGTAAAATACCACCAACAGCTAACTGTCACTGCTATTGAGCGAGCACAAACATTCGGGACGTGTGGCTCCTGTAGCCTCTACATGAACGAACGTATACACAACGATCTTATCAATGAGAACGAGATACATCTCAGGACACTGTTAATGTATGTTCCTTTTCAAGCCCTTTTCCTCTGCTTGTATTTTATGTTCCACAATTATTACGAAGCAGAGGTACAGAGGAATAGCAACATACAATAAATATCTTTATTAGCGGTACCAGAATAAAGACCGTAAGCTAAATAATTGAAGGATAGTCTTCGACGTGTGTATGTCGAACAAGTCTAAGAGAGAACGATTTTGAAGAGAGAATGTTACAATCATTTGCATACAGCTGCATTTTAATTATAATTCAAATTTTATACTTTGCTTTAAACTCCACAATGCTCATATCTGGTGTTTGTCCAACTTTTTGTTTCATCAAAATGTGGCATTTTTCTAATTTATTTTTACGGCTAGATTTTAAAATGTTCCGCAAGTACCATAGCTATCGGTGGCTTCCGTTTTCAAGTTTTTCTCTTATCGTACTGTTTTTATGGATTTTTTTACTGTTTCCGTCTTGCCATTACCTCTGTATCCGTCGCTCCACAGGTGGGTGAGAAAATCGGCAAATGAACAGCGTCGAATGATACATGGAATTTGACTCACAAGCAAAAGGTCGAAAAAGGAATTTGCTAAAACCGATTTTTTATATACTTCCGTTAAGACAATCAGAGGGAAAACGACAAGTTTTAAGAGCTATAAAGATGCAACCTTTATTGCATGTCGCAATAGGAATGTGAGGCTGGTTTTTTTTAAACTTTTATTGCACTGCATTACTCACATTTTTGTTCGCCTTGTTCACGACTGTTGTGTGAGACGAAGCGTTTAAATGATTGGTGAAGCGTCCCAGTGATTGGGTAAACCCTGCAACAACTATCATGTGTACTTAGCCATTTAAACTATTTATTATTAATTTATTTTATTTATCCATTGTGTTTCTCATGTAATCTGTTATTTTTTACTTAACATAATTTACCTTTTTTTGTTTCGCCCTACAGCTTCGGTATACGGGCATGCTAGAAACGGTCCGAATAAGACGAGCAGGCTATAACGTACGTCTAACGTATGAGGAATTCATCCAGCTGTACCGCATCCTGCTACCGAAGGGGCTGGTCAGCTCCCAGAAAGATGTGCGGGACTTTATGAGCACGATGGATTTGAACAAGCAGCACTACCAGCTCGGCCTGACCAAGATTTATATGCGCGAGTCGCAAAAGATACGGTTGGACATTTCGCTGCACACCAAGATCATCGACAGCATCATCTGCATTCAGCGCTGGTTCCGTGCGATCCTGCAGCGCAAAAAGTATTGCCAGTATCGAACAGCGGCCTGCACCATCCAGTCATACTGGCGCGACTATTTGCGCGAGAAGCAGGAGAAGTTTACGCGCAAAATACGCAACCATGCCGCCACGGTGATTCAGGCGACGTGGCGCGGTTACACGGTGCGCAATTGGTACGGCAAGCTAAAGACGGGCGTGTTGATTATTCAGGCCCGCATCCGTGGCAACCAAGCGCGGTCGCGGTTCAAGGAGCTGCTCAGCAAGAAGTTGCAGCGTGAACGGTCCAAACTTCGCTCGACCCAAAGTCTGCCGGTGGAGCAACCGATCGGTTCTACGGCTGCTGGTGGATCGTATGGAGGTGGTGGAGCAGGATCAACGTATCCGGAGGTAGTACAGGCGATCGAACATCGGAAGAAACCAATACCGGTGGTGGGACGTAGCTTCGAGACGGCCATTGACATTGTGAACAAAAATCGAGCCCTCTTCGCCGATGACAGCATGTCGGCTGACTTTATCGACGACGATGAGGATGAGGATGGGGAAGAGGATGATGAGGAAGAGACGCAAGGCAGTCGGCAGGCAACGGTGACGGCAGTTGTCGGAGAGGAGGAAGACGATGACGAGGATGATGAGGAGGGTTACGAAGATTTGGGTTTGGTTGATGATCCGCACTACATGGCGAATAACCGGCCAGCACTGATGCATCCGGTTAAGGCACCCGCACAATCGACGACGGTGAATAGCGCACTATTAGATAGGAATGAAAAGTACATCAAAAGTCTGGCCATATCTGGCGGTGCAGCGTCCTCTTCTGCGCCGTCTGCCGCGAACTATTCTGCTCCCATCGGTGGCAGCAGTTCGTATCAGAAAACTCCCCTGCAGCGCCAGGAAGACGTACTCGATCGACCGCTCCGTATGTACGACATTGAGCGGGCAAGCAAGAGCACCTTCGACGATACCGAGCTGGCCAAGTATCGGTACGAGCGGGGTGGTGTGAGCAGCACCGTGAAACTGCCCGTACGGCGTGTCGATTCTGGCCCATCGTCGGTGGCTGGCAGTGGGGCCAGTAGTGGATCCGCCATCGGTCGGCCGGGCGTGCAGCGGTTTCGCTACGGTGATACGGCGTCGTACGGCGGCAGTGGCATGATTCGAAATCAGAACCACAGCAATAATAGTTATAGTAATAGCAATGTTGAAATCGTGTTTGTAAATACCGGACTAGATAGTGTGGGGGCGCCGGCCGGAACCGGTGGTGGTGCTGGTTCCCTTTCGTCGTCGCCGGCCGCAAGGAATCTCAATCGAAATAGCATAAGCAGCGGAACGCTTACCCAGACCCAGGTACCATCGTCGCTGACGGCCAGTATGCGGAGGGACTCGTTGCCCATAAGCCATCACAGCAGCTTGGCGGCGAGTACGCGCACGCAGGGCGACGAAATTAACTCCAACTATCATATGCATCAGCAGCAGCAGCAGCAGCAGCAGCAACAGCAACAACCGTCTTCGGCCGCGGTTTCCCACCACCAGCAAAGTCAATCGACATCCTCGTTGGCCCATTCGCCCCATTCGCTGCCGTTGGTAAGCTCGGGCCACATTGGAAACTATCAGAACTTGCAGTTTCCACCAACCTCGAACTATCACCAACACCATCATCATCACCAACAGTCGGTGTACAACAACAACGCCCAGCCGGTCGGAAATGCGGGTGTGAAGATGGCCACCTCTACGCCGTACAGCACGGGCAGCAATAGTTCCTACCCGGGAGCATCCGCGTCCGCCAGCAGTCAGCGTGTATCGGCGGCATATCCGGATGATTTCGCACA
The DNA here is from genome assembly GCF_943734755.1 of Anopheles moucheti. Lineage (NCBI taxonomy): Eukaryota > Metazoa > Arthropoda > Insecta > Diptera > Culicidae > Anopheles > Anopheles moucheti. Next base: position 8,114,419 of record NC_069140.1, read on the forward strand.
AAACTACTACACGACGACGACTGCCACACCAAAGGGCAAAGCGGCCGCACTGCTCGGCACGGCCAAATCGGAAGACAGTGCCGTATCGAATCAGGCACCCAAGTACCCGATGGGCGCAACGCTTGCCAAAGCGGACAGCAGCGATATGGTCCTATCGGCTGGAAGCAAATCGGCGATGAATCAAAACACAGGCACCACGGCCAACGCTAGCAGTCGGCGCATGAAAACGACAAATCTCAGCGAGGAGCAGCTGGTTGGTGGAAGTTCCGGTTCCGCTGTCAGCTACCATCCCGGCACCGGTCTGACGCGTCGTGGCCCGGTCGGTTCCAGCAATCCCAGTGGCAGTGGTAACACCAGCAGCAGCACTAGCGTCGGTGGCGATACGCTCAAACGTCGCAACTCGGATCCAACCAACAAAATCCCGCTGCTGGAGGTGAACCGCGGCAACGATATGTACCAGTCGAGCACGCGCATCAACATCGCCGGGCACCAGTTTCGGAAGGTGCAGCGTATCAACAAGGCGGAACGGTGCGCCTGCTGTCAGGAGATCGATTCGTTCGTGAACGAGGGCTACCGGTGTCTGGACTGCAAAGTGCTGGTGCACACCAAGTGCATCCAGAACGGTGGCATCAAATCGCTACAGTGTGCGGCGGCCAAGCGGTCGAAGCGCATTCGCACCGGTGGTGGTGGTGCCGGCGGTGGCAGCGGAATCGGCGGCTCGAGCAAACACGACAAGCATCATCCGATCGGGGGCGGTTCCGCGAGTGGCCAGAAGATCTCGTCCACACGCGAGTACACCGACTCGACCGACAAGATCATCAGCGATGCCAAAGAGCTGCAGCTAATGCAGGACTTCATCACGCAGAAGATCTGCAAGATGGAGAACGACTGCGAGAAACCGTCGGAGGTGGATCGCGTGTTTAAGCAGGCACTGCGCGAGTTCAAGGACAATCTGGTCGCACAGTACAGTGTGGCCCACCGGCAGAACTCGGACGTGCTGAACATCAAGTACCGCGATCTGATTGCCAACTTCGAGCAGGTGATCGAAACGACGTCCGGGCGCAAAAACGATTTCCCGCTAACAATGGGCGTGAACGCGTTCCGTGGCTTTATGAACGAGTTTATGAACTCGCGCGAAACGGAAAAACCGAAAACGAAACGAAAGAAGGATAAGAAACGAAAACACGACGATCATACCACGTTCAATGGTGAGTTCGAAGGCGATGGATGATGTTGGGATGTTCATTTCGTTTACTAACCTTTGGTTTATGCTTTGATTCCTTCACCAGGACATACATTCCAGCTAACGATACTCAACATTGCGACGGCATGCGAAATATGTCAACAGTTTCTCCTGTGGCCAATCGAGCGTGGACTGGTTAGTTGTCCCCCGTTACTCCCGCATCCGTACCCCAGTATTTAAAATGCTTTCCCTTTTTTCAGGTGTGCCAAAACTGTAAGCTAACCTGCCACAAAAAGTGCTACCAAAAGTCAGCATCGTGCAACAAGATCGCCAACGCTGATCCAAACTCATTGCTCGGTGCTGGTGGCAGCGGTTCGGCCGTGGTAGCCGGCGGTTGCGGACCGGACGGCCAGCCCCTGTACGGTGGTGGCATTCCGACGAAGCTTTTCGGCGTACCGCTAACGGCACTCTGTGGCAGCAATAGCGATGGCGTTAAGATACCGGCCCAGATCACCAAGCTGATCATGATGATCGAAATGCACGGTCTGTACTCGGAGGGCATCTATCGGAAGAGTGGTGTTAGCTCGAAGATCAAGGATCTGAAGGCCAAGATGGATCGTGCGGTCACGAGCGCGGATGGTGGCGGTGGCGAGATGGACTTTGAATCGTACAACGTGCACGTGCTAACGAACGTGCTGAAATCGTTCCTGCGCGAAATGCCCGAACCACTGCTGACGTTCGACCGGTACGATGATTTTCTGCGCGCGGCCGATCTGTCCGATGGTAGCGATCGCGTGCAGACGCTGCTGTCGCTGGTGAAGAAGATCCCGCCAGCCCATCACTGTCTGTTCGAGCGATTAATCTTCCATTTGGCGCTGGTGGCGAAGCTGGAACAGTACAACCGCATGTCGGCCAGTTCACTGGCGATTGTGTTTGCGCCGTGTGTGCTCCGCACCAATCGGTACGTACCGGCGCAGGACAGCCTGAACGATATCGGCCGTCAGACGAAGTGTATGGAAACGCTCATCACGCAGAAGATGCTAAACGTGAAGAGTACACTGGCGGACATTGATACGCTTGACACGGCCGCTCACACGGCTACGGCGCGACTCAGCACACTGCGCAGCAGCAAGGTGTTCACGCACGAGGAGATGGCAAATGCACGCGGTAGCAGCGGACTGCCGACAGGTGGGCTGCTCGAAACGGAAACCGAGGAGATGCTGCTAGAGGGCCATATACAGGAGATACGAAAGGAGAAAGCGCTGCTCACCTCGACGCTGCCGAGTTTGGCGCGCGCCAGCTCGGATGACGATCTGCTTTCGACCGATCTGGACGGTGAGGGTGGCAGTCTGGACGATTTGAGCAACAGCAAGGAGAAAGACCTCGACGTAAGCAGTAGTGGTGGTGGAGGCGGAGGAGGCAATATGATTAGTGACAGTGGCATCTCGATACGCTACCAGGCACCCTCCGATCACGGCGGTAGTAGTAATGTTAGTCTTAATAATGACGTCCCGATGGCTGTGAGTTATTCGTTACGTGATCAGAGCGGAGCGGGAGGCTCGGGAGGTAGTGGTGGTGCGTTAGCCGGAGTGGACTACTTCCATAAGATGGGTTCGTCGTCTAGTGCGACCACGGGTGCACCGGGTGTGAAGACGAAATCCCTCTCCCACCAGACACTGCTCGAGCGGGAAGCCTTCCTTCGCGGCAGTGGGTCCACGTCCGCCTCCTCGCCCCAGTCACCAACGGCCGCAACATCCGTGACTGCCTCTTCCACGCCCTCGTCCTCGGCATCGGCACCATCGATGATAAAGTCGCAGCAAAATGGCAACGGCACAATCGGTGGCGGTGCTGTAGGTGATCGTGTTGGTTCGAGCGGGTGCAGTGGAACTGGCGGTGGATCGTCGGGGGGTAACGGTAGCGGAGCGATGGCACCGACGGCAAACAGTGCCGGCAAACGGGCCGATATCAATCTGAGCCACTCGATGATAACACTCTCCACCACGTCGCACAGCCTGGGTGGCAGTACGACCAGCAGCAGCAGTAGTAGCGGTGTCGGCGGAAGCACTGGCAGCACCGGGAGTGGTAGTGACCTGCAGCGACAGAAGCCGATCATCATCCGGAGCGTGTCCGGTGGGTACGAGGTAGGCCATCATCACGGCTCTACATCGACAGTCGGTTCCGGTACGACGAATCCGGCGACAAACCACCGGATATTGATACAGGGTTCACCAGCACTGCCGATCACGTCCGGTGCAGCAACCATCACGACCACCCCGTCCGGTTCCGGTGCTACCTCTACGTCCGCTTCCAGCTCTTCCATCAACTCCACGAACCTGCACGCGAAAGACAATAATGGGATGGGAAAGGAGGGTAGTGGCGGTGGCGGTATGTCATCGTCGTCGTCGGGCAGCACCGCCAAACTCGTGTCACGCCGGATGTCCGCCGGTACCAACAAACGATCTGGTGGTGGTGGTGGTGGTGGTAGTAGTGGAGGCGGTTCGAGTAGTGCAGCCGGTGGACCGGGACCGCCCGCCGGAGACGACGAACCAATCATGGTTTGAAATGTACAACAGAGCAGAATGCACGGTCCGCCGACCGCACGGTATGCAAAGCGAACGTCGCTCGTTTATGTCATTGGCAGAGCGGAGCGTGATCGGTACGATCGATAAAACGCGGGTGTCATAGTGCAGCATTAGGAAGAACACAGCACACAAACCTCCCCTCAAACACATCTTAAGCTTAAGTCACGACAGTAATAATCCTAGTTTGAAAAAGTCTCCGAAGGAACGGAACGGGTGGTGGATGACCCGTCAAAAGGCTGGCTGACTGAGCCACGCACACACCGACACACACATAAATACAAACACACGCTTAGCAAAGCAAACAGTTAGTCAGCGGCGAATCGAACGATCGGCAAACAGGTCTCCACGGATTTGTGCATTGAAAGGCATCTCCGTTTATTATCGTTTTTTTTACATTAATTAATTTATAACAATCAATCATATGACACAAATACAACCACACACACACACACACACACACAAACACACATACACACGGTAGAATAGAATGGCGAAATGAAACTGACAAAACTGATGCGAATGAATGTGTGGGATGAACTTTGAATACTCCAAAAAACAAAAAAGCGAATGCGCAAAAACGAGTGCGCAATTTAGTCTGCTTTGTTTGTTTCTCTGCCACAAATCTCCACTTCCAGCTTCTGAGATGTGTTCGGGCTGGTGATGATGGTGTACATGAATGTTACAATACAAAAGCAAAAACTGGTTAGGGAAGAACACTTTTTTCCTTACGCGGAGGAATGTAAAGGTGAAAGCAAATCTAAAACGAACGTAAACAGGAATCACATTGTGTTAGAACAGATAACCAATGGAGGGGATAATCTAAAAGTATGCGGTTTCCGTGCGGTTTTGAATTAATTTTTGGTAATTCGAATCCAATCGAACAGACGCATCAAATGAGTGACAGAGCGACATAGGAAGAGCACTTGAATTTAGATGTAGTGGACCTAAGCTACAAATAGCGATCAACGAGTCATACGGTGTTGTGTCCAAGAAACCGCGATCTTCGCACGCGAAACCTTTTTGTTTTACAATTAGTGCAACGCCAAACCAACAAAACCGCCCTCCCTTGTTATTATTTGCGAGTAGTAGTAATAGTAGTAGAAGTAGTGCTAGTAGATAGTCCCGCCCTTTATGGTCAGACGGTGACGGTGTGGTATCCGATAACGCACATCTTTCAAAACATGGTGTCCATTTTTCGGGATGAAATCTCGAACGCTTCCCCCTCGATTCGTTTACCTTTCCCATGGCGGTTAAGACCCGATTACGGTCTGTAGAGACCACCGCCAAATAGGTGGGGAACAAATTTAAGAATATGCGAGAGATTAACTTATGTTCTTTTCTTCTAGTTTTGTGTACTACTCGCTGTGGTTTTTTATAATTTTGTCGTTGGCAATCACACGGCGTGCGTAAATGAATGCTGATGAACTCTTAGACAGAGCAATATAGTATATACACTCACACACACACACACATGTAAACTTATGATTATAAATATGTAAATTTAATTCCTTCCTCATTTAAGTTGTACACGTTGGAGCGAGTGCCGCCGGCGAACGAACCCTTCCGGCCTCGGTTCCCTTTCCCCCCCCTGCTCAGCGCTTCCAATCCGATTCCCGTGGGGAAAATGGGGGGCAGGAAAGAGAGAAAGGCGAAAAAAGTAGAAACCGAATGGAATCTGTGAATAATAATATTACGTGTCTCGACAGGATCATGCGATCATTGCTTATCATATATATATATACATAATTATTATATCGTTTTCTTTCCTTCTCTGAATCTTGTTGTTTTGCCTCCGTCTATCCCTCGGTTCCAGCTTGAGATGTTAGGCAACATAAAAAATTGCAAGCAGCAGCCAGGCAGAGGAGTAAAACAGAACACTGTTTCCCATATTTCCAGTACTGAAGCGAAGCGAACCGGTGGGAAGCGAACAATTAATTTAATAACACGAAACCCCGAAGCAAGAGAGAAAAGAAATCGGTTCGGCTGCTCACATGTTCTGAATGTTGTTGCAAAAGAGTACCGTAAACCACCAGACTAATATTTAAACACAAACATGGCCAAACGAAGCGCATACGATGCAGGTGTGTCTCGTTCTACGCAAGCTTCGGATGGATAATCTGGATAACAGGGGAAAAAGCAAACAAAACCACCATCCTCGGTAGACAGAAATAAGAAGAAATTAAACCAATTATATTTGTTCGTTTTGTTTGATTTTATTTCCTATTTTTATATTTACTTTCTTACGGTTTGTACATGAAATTTTGAGAACATATTATTTAACATTATTTATTTGTTTTTTACTTCTTTATTATTGTTTACTTCATGTGTGTTTTTTTTTTTAATTTTCTTTGTCGGTATTCGTCCGTTACTTTTCTTCGGGCAAGTGTTTCAGTTTCCTTTTTATTTTAATTATTGATTGTTTTTCTTTTTTTTCGTTTTAGGGAATACTTCAAGCAAGAAGGAACTTTTAAGGGAAGAACGAAGAGGAAGAGTTCAATTTTTCGTTTTGTTCGCATCGGTTTTTCAGTTTCATCGTCTCGTCTATCAATCGTCGAATAACATTTTTTTTCTATAACACACACACACACACACACACACACACACACACACACAAACACACGAAATGGTCACAGGGTTGTGACGCACACTTGGGGAACAGCAGCAAAAAGTACACCGAAAAACAACAAAACAAATGCCACAACATACCACCGGTGAAGATGCCTCTGAGGCCAATGAGGGCACAGCCATTTGTGTACGCCCGGCAAACATATGGCCAAACAGTGCAGACCAAAACAAAACGAAAGCAAAACCCAGTGTCAGTAGAGAAGTCCCAACATGACAAACAAAATGTTCTCCAACTCCCTCCAACTCACGGCGAGGGGAGAATAAACAAAAAACAAAAAAAGGTTCCAAATGTCTAACAAATGCGTTAAAGAAAGCAAAACAAAACAAAAACAACATTTGTAATTAGGTAAGGAATGTGTAAGGCACTTGTATAACTCATAGCAAATATTAAACCTATTTGTATCGGTATAAACCAAACCGCTAATACAACAAAACGTAACGTATTTACCTAACTAAAATGAAGAAGATACAAACAAAAACAAAACGGAATAGAAAGGAATGATGCAAAGAAGCAAATTTATTAATACAAAGTTTGATTAATGCGTAATGAGGGTAGATGAGGAGCAAAATGGGATAAGTATATTTATCATTTGTACTAAAAAGATGAGAGCTAAGGGTAGTAAACATGTGACAAAAGTGAAGCCACCAAAAGCAAATAATTTGTTTCAAAGACAGGTGCCTAATTGTAGCAATCGCGCCCATTTTTTTTAATTTTCCTGTCTTCTTACTTGTAATAGTAATAGTAATAGTTTGTTATAATAGGTTCTTTTTGTTGAATAGTTTAGAAAAAGATGTAATCTAACAAACACAACGGTCCAGTAAGACAATTCCTTTAAACAAACAGAATCTAAACACAAAACTGGAAGGAACTGAAGCAAACGAAAAAACAGGAATCAGTTTTCCATAATCAAAAGATATTCGTTCGGAAAACGGAACAACAGCGAATCAAAACAGTAGGGATTTAGTCAAAGCTGCAGGCTTCTTATAATGGCTTGAGGTTTGCTTTTGTTTACTTTTTTTTGTATAAAAACAACCCGAAAGCAAAAGCATCCAAATAGAGAGAGAAAGAAAGATAAAGGCAAAATATCGTTCCCACACAGCGGACGAATGTGAAGTTCTGCAGCCACCATTTCTAATTACCTCAACGATTGTTAGTGTTGATTATTGTTGTTGTTTGGGAAGGTTTTAATTGTTTAACAAAAAACACACGCACACAAATTGCATGAAACGTAGGTAAGGAAATGTCAGTGAAGGAAATGTCACATGTCACCGAAGTAGGTAAAATTGTTACTCATGTTTAGTTAGCCGTACGTGGTGGCTGTGACGTGTTACAAATCGAAATGGAATCGATCGAGTAGGCAGTTGCTGCGTGTTGTTGTTGTCAGGTGAGCATGCGTTAGGAATGCGTCATTTTGGTGGGGAATTAATTGTTTGTTTAAGGAAGCAAGGTTTCGTTCGTTTAGATATGCCGATTCATGCAGCAGTAGTTAATGGATTTTGTTTGGGGGTAGATTAGTTAGCGTACATTCATTCAAACAGATTCATTATAATACACCGAAAAAGAGGGCGAGTGGGCGTGCATAAAATAGTGACCGTGGGTCACTATGTGTAGCATCTCCCACATGTAAACCAAAACAAAACCCTCTCCCCGTTTATAGACTAATTGTGTGTATAGCCTAGATTTGAAACCTACAAAGCAAGGAAGCAAGCTGGTTGAGGTTAGGAAGCAATGGTGTAAAGGTCAAAATGTGAAACAGGTAACATAAGTGAAAGGGAAAAAGGTGGTACTAACGGATGGTTTTAGTACGCGTAACAGTAACAATGTTTGCAGGGAAATTGTACGTGAAGTGTGTGAAGTAGAAGAGGTATATTAGTGAGCAAAACTAGAAACCGCACAGCAGCACAACAGAAAGTGTGAACAACAAACAACCAACAAAACCCAACAAACTTATGATAATATGAACGAGATAATGATTACATACACACACACATAACATAGCACAACCAACGTGGATAACGGAACAGAGGGACAAAGAAACCGTTTTGGACTTAAAATGTGTGTGTGTGTGTAATGTAAAATAGAACCATTTGTATAATAAAGGGCAATCATCTGAGAAACATCACGCAGCAAATGGAACTGTTATACCGATTTGTTAAAGAAAAATAAAAACAATCCGAGGTTTTCATTTGTAAGTTGTCAACACAGCAAAAAAAACCTATAACAAAACAGTAAAGGAGTAGCAAATATGGCTGAAACAATAGAAATGTTGTATAAAACTTTATATGAAAGTAAACCAACCACCGGGTGATGGGTGGAAATGTGTAGTAGCCGTGTAATGCAAACTTGGTACCCGGCACAGTTCCAATGCATCCCATAAGTGTGAAACAGATAAATAAAAAACCCAACCCCGCTGTTTTCTCGGTACGGTTCTGTAAATCTAGACGAATGACGACATAAAAATGGCAAGTACAAGCAGTGAAACACAGAAAACAAAGCAAGGTAGTAAAAAGGTGTCTCCATTTGCATATATAAATGTTGAACAAGCATCCAAACATGGAGCAAAGAAACAAGTGAAACAATTGTTTGTGAAACTCTTTATAACCAAATTGAACAATTTATAAACAATTGTGTAAAGGAGGAGATAAAACGGACAAGGAACAAAAAAAAACAAGGGAAATGAAAGCAAACAAATATTTAAAAGCATTTAATCACATCAAACACTCACACACACACACACATACACACGACGAACGTTTAAAAGAGTATAAGGAAAAGAATACATCGTATGTAATAAAAATGTAAAGAACAAACCTAACAAGCGAAGCGATCGAAAAAGAAACACACCCACTAAAACACTAAAACACACGAATGAACTGTATTTCTAGTGAACAAGAAAATAAATAAATGATCGAAACGATTCAAAACCACGCACGACGCTACGGCAAACATCTTACAGAGGAAATGCACTCAGAGCAGCAGGGCAAGATAAATCTATTTAATATTATATATATATACACATACATTCATATATATACATATATACATATAAACATATACCACCGAAGGTGGTGTAAATCGATCGAACAAAATAAAGTAAAAGAACAAAACAAAACCACATGCACAGTGTTTCATTTATGTTGTCCACTTTCGTTTTGTAATTTGTATTGTTCGTAACAAGCTGAAAGAAATTAATAACCAAAAATGGTAAACTCTTCACCACCTTCCAATCCTTCCACCACCAATGTTATTATTTTCTGTTTCAAAATAACATCCCAAGTGAAGAAAAAACATTTCGACCCAAACCGACAACCGACTGTAGTAGCTAAATGAAAATAAAAATCTGCAAACATCTTAATTTAAACTAAACCAGATTTGTATTGTTTTATTTGTGTGTGTTTTTGCAATTCCACATCCATTGCAAATGAATTGAATTTAATGAATCATTTTCGTAAAAAAGAGAAAAAGTGAAAATAAAGTTCGTTGTCTGATGCCATTTCCGCTCGTTGAAGTCTCTCCTGTTGAATCGTGTCCGATACCGGTGCGCTCAAAATGCCCCGCCGGAATCGACCGAAAATGCTTCAGAAACGATGGAATTTTTGGTTTCTGACACCAAGAGAGCATGATCAACGAAGAGCTAGCACAAATTTCCGTACCAACCGGCCGCATTTCATATAACTGTACCCTTCCCTCTAGTGATCATTGCGCTTGATCCGTCGACTGATCTTTTCTCTCTTTCCGTTCGTCCAAATGTGCTAGCACCCTGAAATGACTCGAACCAAGTTCATTTTTATGGAAATAACAATAAGGAGTATTGAAATCGTATATTTATGCATGGAATCCTTCTAAACTCCAGGAAACTCCAGGACGACAAGCGATATAATTATTGCGAAATAACCGAACAATAAACAATACATAATGTCTTGGGAAACAGTGGCACTGCACATTTCCTGGTGCTAATAATTAAAAAACTGAAGTGCTGCGCAGTTATGAGACGCACTGTAGGCACTGGATGGATAAAATGAGACGGAGGATTATGGCCACAGCATCTGAGCTATTTACTCTATCGATGGCTCTCCCAGGTTTGATATTATGTGTAACCAACGGTAATAATTAATAGCCAATGGTAGAAGATCTCTCATTCTGATACCATCAAGGCGAATGATAACGTGAGTATGCGATATCAATATGTTATGTACAAACATGGCGGAGCCTTGTGCGGATCAGATTGATGTTATCTCCCTTCGTGGATGCTCTCTTGGTGTCAGAAATCACAAAACCGGTCGCTTTTCGGCGTGTCCGATCGCGCATGCGCGGAGAGACTTCAACGAAAGGAAAAGCGCTTCAAAATAATGTACAATGACGACTGAGATGACCGTGTGCTCCTTTAGCTTTTGTGAGGTGGACATTAAATACTCACGGTGATTAATTCTTTCCATTTTGCTCTCTGTTGTCCCCCAACAAAGATTGTCATCAAGAAGAAGAATAACCATGTGGGAATGTGGAAATGTGGGAGGCAAACAGTACCGCGAGTCAATCTGCTGATATATGTGATATGTTGTGATATGTGATATGTGATATTAACATCTATTCCACTGCTCTTTATCCGTATCGTCGAGCTGTGTCCACGTCCTTCGGGCACCGGCCCGAATGGTAATTGTGGAGCCAGCCACTGCCCTTTCGCAACGACTCGTCGAACACCCTGTGGTAGATAAACTGCAAGTGACACAGAAGACAGTGCATTAGTTCAAGCTTACGTCCCTTTGTTACTTTCACTTCCAACACAACTTCACGAACTGTCTCACCACGTTCCAGCACAGCCGCCACTAACATCCGATCGCCGATCGAGAACTCATCGTGGATGAGAGGGAAAACCACCAAGCATGCTTCGATTTCGTAAACATCCGCTCATACTCGCATCAAAGCATCCATTGGCAGCACTATTGGCAGTTGCACATCACCTTAGCAAACTACATGCTGGTCCTCGAATGCTGCTTACATCGTTGCGACAACGATTCTGGATCGTTGGAGGTCGCAATTTATGCAAGTCTGTCTACCACCAACCAACACTCGTAAAACACAGTCTCTAAGGCTGACCTGCTGACGTCGAGAGTTTCACCGACAAGACCGTTTTCAGTGTGCGGTGTTGATCAAAGTGGGCCATTTTTTCTAAAATCACCTATTCGCACCAGAAGTCCCACTAAAGCATACATCGCGATATTCGTATGCTTTCACACCGAATTGGAAAGCGATCTAACCACAACAGCATTTTTGGGAGCACTACGTCGTTGAGTTTCACGTCGCGGAAGGATAAGGGAACTACACTCAGACAATGCCGCTACGTTGAAAGGAGCGTCACGCGAGCTGAATCGCATTTATAAGATGTTTAAATGCGATGAAGATGATCGAGATGCATTATTTGATTGGTGCGCGACGAATGAGATGAAATGGAATTTCATTCCTCCACGAGCACCTCATTTCGGAGGTCTGAGGGAAGCAGCGGTGAAGGCAGCTAAAAAAAACACATAAGTAGAACCATCGCAACAACGAACATCACACAGGAGAATATGCTTACCTTGCTTGCACAAGTAGAACTATGTTTAAATTCCCGATCGATCACTCATCTATTTGACGAGCCGTCCGAATTGGAACCCTTAACACCGGGACACTCTCTAATCGGTAGCAACATGCAACCGGTGGTACCAGACGTCAGCTACACCGGTATACCCGACAACCGCTTGAAGGAATATCAGCCAAGCGTTGCAATGGTCGATCAGTATCCCTAAAAGAAAATCAACAATAAAACTAACCAATATTTGTATTGTTTTATTTGTGTGTATTTTTGCAATTCCACATCCATTGAAAATGAATTGAATTTAATTAATCATTTTCGTAAAAACAGAAAAAATGGAAATAAAGTTCGTTGTCTGATGCCATTTCCGCTCGTTGAAGTCTCTCCCGTTGAATCGTGTCCGATATCGGTGCGCTCAAAATGCCCCGCCGGAATCGACCGAAAATGCTTCAGAAACGATGGAATTTTTGGTTTCTGACACCAAGAGAGCATCCATATGGTAGAGGTAGCACAAATTTCCGTACCAACCGGCCGCATTTCATATAGCTGTACCCTTCCCTCTAGTGATCGTAGCGCTTGATCCGTCGACTGATCTTTTCTCTCTTTCCGTTCGTCCAAATGTGCTAGCACCCTGAAATGACTCTAACCAAGTTCATTTTTATGGAAATAACAATAAGGAGTATTGAAATCGTATATTTATGCATGGAATCCTTCTAAACTCCAGGAAACTCCAGGACGACAAGCGATATAATTATTGCGAAATAACCGAACAATAAACAATACATAATGCCTTGGGAAATAGTGGTACTGCACATTTCCTGCTGCTAATAATTAAAAAACTGAAGTGCTGCGCAGTTATGAGACGCACTGTAGGCACTGGATGGATGAAACGAGACGCAGGATTCTCCTCTCAGTACCTGAGCTATTTACTCTATCGATGGCTCTCCCTGGTTTGATATTATGTGTAACTAATAGCCAAACGTAGAAGATCTCTCATTCTGACCAATGATCAATACCATCAAAGCGAATGATAACGTGAGCAAGCGTTATCAATGTATCATGTACAACATGGCGGATTTTTGTGCGCGGATTTATCCATCATCTACCTCGACACCGGCAGACTATGAGGTAAACAACAGCAACAACGGAAGTCTCGCCACGCCACAAGTGAAATAGAAAATTACGCGTACGGTACCGTCTGGTGAACGCTTTGTAGTGGCGCTTACGGAGCTTCTTTTAAGTTGTACTGGGATGGCCTGCCATTCCTTGTGCGCATCTCAACAGTGCACCTTATCAACACGGCCCAAAGTTGTTACAGATAGATCAGTCATTCACTTGCATCCAGCAAAACTTCAGCTGCTTTCATTTTGGCAGTGTCCTGCTTCCCAACAAACAACCGAGCACACTACACCCAATAATGAATGTGGCCGATTGTTTTATGCTGTTGCTTTTTATCTTCACACTGCCGCACAAAAAAAATCCATACATGTACATTCGGGAGTGAGAACGATGCTGGCAAATGAAAAATGCCACGCGACAACCACGACGGGTGGTGGAAGGAAGTGAACCGCGTGAGCGGGTAGGAGCACATGCTCGGTTGCGTTTTGGAATTTTTGAATCGAAGTAACCATACGAAATTGTAATATTGTAAGCCGCATGAAAAATAGTTTAAGGAAGCTATGATTTTTTTTTTAAATGGCTATATAAGCGGGAGCAATTGTTAAATAAAGCAGTTTTTGTAAATCGGTTGAAGTAGAAACAGCGAACAGTGATGGTTTCTTTTATCAGAGCTCTGGTTTTCGGCACCTTACCCCCTTCTGTCTGAATAGGCTCCCTGTCATGTATGGCATCCGCGAGATATGAGTCGTTGACAATGAGCGACAATTAGAAACGGACTCTAGGAGGCCGTGCTTTTCACTTTGGTATTACGCGTATCGAAGTAACCTTCAGTATTGTAAGTTGCATGAAATAAAGTAGTTGGCTTAAGAGAAAACACAACACTCCCCAAGCATTGGATAAGGAGCAACTAGCGGGAAGGTCTGGTAAGCGGGACGAATCACCACCTCTGCTTCACCGGGAAAACTCCGTTACCGTCGCACTGAGTCTTCAGCAAAAGGATCAGTCCTTCGCGTGGTCTGCCGAAGAAGCTCGGCGTGTAACATGCTCCTTCCGACGGTTGGATAGCAATTTCGCACCATTTCGCAACAATACAATCCATCCTGCGGGTGGATGGTACAGTACATGGTGATGCCGCGTCATGATGTAAGTCGACGGTCGTTGCGTCGCGAAACAGGAAACCACAAACACAAACAGGTGCTCTTGCGATGGACGGATGGATGCTGCAAAATTAAACCGGCTGACGAACGGCGGGATGGAACGGTGCTTAAGATAACCGCTGGCAGATGTGAACGCGGCAACCGTATATCATTCTAATTACGAAGTTTTTCCTCAATTTTCCATCACTCGCTGAATAAACAATTGCACAGATATTGGTTAGATTCCGTACTGCTAAAGCTCTCTTATAATTTAAACAATATTTCAAAAATGTATCTAACATTGAGAGTAATAACAAAAAATTAAGGCCCATCGGTGCTCGAGGGCAGGAATACCGGCACACGTGGGACTATAAGATTAGTGCGATTAGCGCTTCTAATTGTGTTTTGCAACCGGCAAACTGGGGCGACACACAGTACTCCATTGTCCCGGGAGCATGCTTAACCCTCACGGGCACCTCTGTCGTACCTTATCGGGGAGGTCGCCATCGGGGAGGATTTAAAAAGAGACATCATAAATAGGATGACACACAATGACAACGGAACGGTGCGCTCGTGTGCTGGCAGGAGGGTTGATTTTGATCATTTTTAATTAGAAATTATGAGAATTATGAGCACCAGTTGTGCTGAAGAGACGGAAACGGCACGAGCAGGGTATTTAAAACCCGTTGCCAAAACTGTGGATTATTCGCGGCAATGGTTAGCATATGGAAGCATTTTAGTTACCTCCCGTACAACAACCCGCTGGAGGACATTCCATTTTTTCCCCTTAGGCAATCGGTGGTGTAGCGGAGGTCCAAACATGCCACCATGCAACCACCCCGTTGAATTGGGTCCGGTTTATTGTAGGGTGATTTTCGGTGTTTCATCGTTGCGTTGCCACTGCCAAGTGATGATAAATAGTTAAGGCTACCGAACGGTTCCGAACGGGGTCCGCACACGGTGCATCCTTTGCCGGGAAGGGTGGTTCATGAAAGTTAACATAAGCAGTGGAGGATCAATCCCCTTTGGAATGTACTGTTTGATCCGCCGTTGATCCCTTTTCTCAACTCAACCACGAATCCGAAGATCAAACTATTTACTCTAATAAATAAACTTTTTTAAACACATAAAAACACTGTCCACAAAATGCTACATATAAACACGTATGTACGTAAAAGCGTTTAGAAGGAAGCGTCGCCACCAGCAGATGCTGATCGCGCCTCATAATTGCATGCGGTTTTGTACTGAGTGTATAGTTTGCATGAACATACCGACGAGCTGAGCTGTGCCGGTGCCCGAAGGACGTGGACACCGCTCAGCATACGACGATACGGATAAATAGCAGTACAATAGATGTTAATATCATATATCACATATCACAACATATCACATATATCAGCAGATTGACTCGCGGTACTGTTTGCCTCCCACATTCCCACATTCCCACATGGTTATTCTTCTTCTTGATGACAATCTTTGTTGGGGGACAACAGAGAGCAAAATGGAAAGAATTAAGTGTATTTAAGTATTTAATAAAATACCTATTGTAATGTATTTAATACCGTAAGTATTTAATGTCCACCTCACAAAAGCTAGCAGAGCACACGGTCATCTCAGTCGCCATTGTACATTATTTTGAAGCGCTTTTCCTTTCGTCGAAGTCTCGGCGCATGCGCGATCGGAGCCACCAAAAAGCGACCGGTTTTGTGATTTCTGACACCAAGAGAGCATCCACGAAGGGAGATAACATCAATCTGATCCGCACAAGGCTCCGCCATGTTTGTACATAACATATTGATATCGCATACTCACGTTATCATTCGCCTTGATGGTATCAGAATGAGAGATCTTCTACGATTGGCTGTTAGTTACTCACACTATCAAACAAGGGAGAGCGATCGGTAGAGTAAATAGCTCAAGTACTGTGGCGATAATCCTCCGTCTCATTTCATCCATCCAGTGCCTACAGTGCGTCTCATAACTGGACAGCAGTTCAGTTTTTTAAATATTAGCAGTAGGAAATGTGCAGTGCCACTATTTTCGAAGACTTTATTCATTGTTTATTGTTCGGTTATTTCGCAATAGTTATATCGCTTGTCTTCCTGGAGTTTCCGGGAGTTTAGAAGGATTCCATACATAAATATACGATTTCAATACTCCTTATTGTTATTTCCATAAAAAGTAAACTTGGCTAGAGCCATTTCAGGGTGCTAGCACATTTGGACGAACGGAAAGAGAGAAAAGATCAGTCGACGGATCAAGCGCAATGATCACTAGAGGGAAGGGTACAGCTATATGAAATGCGGCCGGTTGGTACGGAAATTTGTGCTAGCTCTTCGTTGATCATGCTCTCTTGGTGTCAGAAAGCAAAAATTCCATCGTTTCTGAAGCATTTTCGGTCGATTCCGGCGGGGCATTTTGAGCGCACCGATATCGGACACGATTCAACGGGAGAGACTTCAACGAGCGGAAACGGCATGAGACAACGAACTTTATTTTCACTTTTTCTCTTTTTACGAAAATAATTAATTAAATTCAATTCATTCTCAATGGATGTGGAATTGCAAAAACACACACAAATAAAACAATACAAATATTGTTTAGTTTTATTGTTGATTTTCTTTTAGGGATACTGATCGACCATTGCAACACTGGCTGATATTCCTTCAAGCGGTTGTCGGGTATACCGGTGTAGCTGACGTCTGGTACCACCGCTTGCATGTTGCTACCGATTAGAGAGTGTCCCGGTGTAAAGGGTTCCAAATCCGACGGCTCGTCAAATAGATGAGTGATCGATCGGGAATTTAAACATACTACTGTGTCTGAAAAGTAAGGTGACACTAGATGTAAAAATTTCGCGCACCTAAAGAAGCCTCTTGTTTTTATTTTTCGTTTGTCAATTTGTATGTTTTTGACACATTTGCCAAGTTTCAAGTCACAACATCAACCCGGCTAGTAGTGACAATTTGTTTTCGGAGCTGCGCCATGTGTTTTTGTCCATATTGATCAAGTTGTTAAGTTTGTAGAACAGCGCGCCTGTATCAAATTTTGTTTGTGCAATGAAATAAACGCTGCGGAAACATTGCGGATGCTACAAAAAGCCTTTTGGGAAGATTCTATGTCGAAGAAAAATGTGTACGAATGGTACAGTGATTTCAAGAATGGCCGTGAGAAGGTCGAAGACGAGGACCGTCCGGGAAGACCATCCACCTCGACCGACGATGCCCACGTCGTCCAAATCAAGGATTTGGTGGTCAACAATCGTCAGTTGATGATACGAGACCTTTCGGAAAGTGTTGGGATTTCCGGCCGGCGGAAAGCTGGTTTTTGCACCATGATTATGCGCCCTCCCATACGGCCATCATTTTGAAGGAGTTTTTCACAACAATTGGCCCTTCTATTGTTCCGAAACCGCCGTATTCACCAGATTTGGCATCAGCCGACTTCTGGCTGTTCAACAAGCTAAAACGGCCGCTTCGGGGACACCGTTTTGACACTATCGAGGAGATAGAAGCCGCAGCGACGGCGGAACTAAAGGCCATCCCTGCATCCGCGTTTTCCACTAGCTTCGAGGAGTGGCAGAAGAGGTGGAAGAGGTGCATTGCATCGGAAGGGGATTACTTCGAATGGAATGACCTTAATTTGGCTTAATAAAAAAACCATTTAGAAAAAAAACGGAAAGTCACTTTATTTTTCGGTCACAGTAGTAGTTCTACTTGTGCAAGCAAGGTAAGCATATTCTTCTGTGTGATGTTCGTTGTTCCGATGGTTCTAATTATGTGTTCTTTCAGCTGCCTTCACCGCTGCTTCCCTCAGACCTCCGAAGTGAGGTGCTCGTGGAGGAATGAAATTCCATTTCATCTCATTCGTCGCGCACCAATCAAATAATGCATCTCGATCATCTTCATCGCATATAAGCATCTTATAAATGCGATTCAGCTCGCGTGACGCTCCTTTCATCGTAGGTGCATTGTCTGAGTGTAGTTCCCTTATCCTTCCGCGACGTGAAACTCAACGACGTAGTGCTCCCAAAAATGCTGTTGTGGTTAGATCGCTTTCCAATTCGGTGTGAAAGCATACGAATATCGCGATGTATGCTTTAGTGTGACTTCTGGTGCGAGTAGGTGATTTTAGAAAAATTGGCCTACTTTGATCAACACCGCACACTGAAAACGGTCTTGTCGGTGAAACTCTCGACGTCAGCAGGTCAGCCTTAGAGACTGTGTTTTACGAGTGTTGGTTGGTGGTAGACAGACTTGCATAAATTGCGACCTCCAATGATCCAGAATCGTTGTCGCAACGATGTAAGCAGCATTTGAGGACCAGCATGTAGTTTGCTCACGTGTTGTGCAACTGCCAATAGTGCTGCCAATGGATGCTTTGATGCGAGTATGACTGGATGTTTACGAAATCGAAGCATGCTTGGTGGTTTTCCCTCTCATCCAGCATTAGTTCTCGATCGGCGATCGGATGTTAGTGGCGGCTGTGCTGGAACGTGATGGACAGTTCGTGAAGTTGTGTTGGAAGTGAAAGTAACAAAGAGACGTAAGCTTGAACTAATGCACTGTATTCTGTGTCGCTTGCAGTTTATCTACCATAGGGCGTTTGGAAGAACGGTTTCGACGAGTCGTTGCGAAAGGGCAGTGGCTGGATCCACAACTACCATTCGGGCCGGTACCCGAAGGACGTGGACACCGCTCGACGATACGGATAAAGAGCATTGGAATGGATGTTAATATCACATATCACATATATCAGCAGATTGACTCGCGGTACTGTTAGCCTCCCACATTCCCACATGGTTATTCTTCTTCTTGATGACAATCTATGGTACCTATCGCGAAGCAAGTCGTTAAAATTTATCCACCTGCTTGGTTTTATCCACCATTATATATAACTACTAGAAATGGTATCGCGAACGTTTTTCCCCTACCAGTCTATAAAATCATACCAACCATTATAAATACAGATCTAGTAGTTTTGCTATTTGTCAAAATGTATGGTTTCTCTTCATATCGTCGGCTAACGAAGAAGTGTTTTGCGTGATGCAGCAACTTGCAGCACATTCCTTTCATCTTTCCCATTTCACGACTAGGCTAGTTCTTCTATTTTATTTCTTCTAAAGTGACTTTTCCCGTACGCAGGCGATCCGGTTCTAATCGTCATTTATTCTAGAGAAATAAGTTATTCGCGAATGTTAGTGAAATATGTTTTTCATTTGGACGTGGTTAAATTAAGGTAATTCCGACTCCACATGGACGGCGGTCGCGGCAGTACCGCGAAAAACGCGGCGTGGTTTAAGATGGACAACTCTGCGGAACAGCAGCCACGGAAGATTTGAGAACCGCCACGGACCGAGATGAGCCGGACCGAGCAGATGTTCTGTATTGGCAACGAAAGTTATACGCGTTTTCCGCGACACCGCTCATGTGGAGACGGCCTAACAGAATTCGGTTAGTTTTGAAAAGGAAAGAGATTAGCAAAGAAAAGCAGACAAAAAATGAGAAGAAAAAAAGCGGAAGTCCGTTTCACCAGAATAAAAAAAATAAATTAATGAAAATTATTATTTTTTTTTATAAGTTTGTACTTTTCCTTTTCAACAATACATCTCCCATTACATTACATTACATTTCGCGTGAAGTAACCTCTTAAATCTTCACATAAAACGGACTTGGTACCGTATAACTACTGCATCGAGGCAGTAGGTAAATATATGGGTTGATATAATTAGTTTAGCTCGTTCGCGATACAAAACTTAAAGACTTTTTTAACGACTACTCGATTTTTTCCCCATGATTTGTATGGTAGTCATGGCAATTGCCTTCACCGTTTTAAGGGTTGACAAATTTGTTGCGTTGCGATACCAATCCGCCATAACTGTCATTATAAGGGTTGATATTTTTATCGACTAGTAGTTAATTTCGTTCGCGATAGGTACCTATGTTGGGGGACAACAAAGAGCAAAATGGAAAGAATTAATCACCGTAAGTATTTAATGTCCACCTCACTTAAGCTAAAGGAGCACACGGTCATCTCAGTCGCCATTGTACATTATTTTGAAGCGCTTTTCCTTTCGTCGAAGTCTCCGCTCATGTGCGATCGGACACGCCAGAATCGACCAGTTTTGTGATTTCTGACACCAAGAGAGCATCCATGAAAGGAGATAACATCAATCTGATCCGCACAAGGCTCCGCCATGTTTGTACATAACATATTGATATCGCATACTCACGTTATCATTCGCTTTGATGGTATCAGAATGAGAGATCTTCTACGATTGGCTATTAGTTACACATAATATCAAACCAGGGAGAGCGATCGATTGAGTAAATAGCTCAGATGCTGTGGCGATAATCCTCCGTCTCATTTCATCCATCCAGTGCCTACAGTGCGTCTCATAACAGCGCAACAGTTCAGTTTTTTAATTATTAGCAGTAGGAAATGTGCAGTGTCACTATTTCCGAAGACATTATGCATTGTTTATTGTTCGGTTATTTCGCAATAATTATATCGCTTGTCGTCATGGAGTTTCCGGGAGTTTAGAAGGATTCCATACATAAATATACGATTTCAATACTCCTTATTGTTATTTCCATAAAAAGTAAACTTGGCTAGAGCCATTTCAGGGTGCTAGCACATTTGGACGAACGGAAAGAGAGAAAAGATCAGTCGACGGATCAAGCGCAATGATCACTAGAGGGAAGGGTACAGCTATATGAAATGCGGCCGGTTGGTACGGAAATTTGTGCTACCTCTACCGTATGGATGCTCTCTTGGTGTCAGAAACCAAAAATTCCATCGTTTCTGAAGCATTTTCGGTCGATTCCGGCGGGGCATTTTGAGCGCACCGATATCGGACACGATTCAACGGGAGAGACTTCAACGAGCGGAAATGGCATCAGACAACGAACTTTATTTTCACTTTTTCTCTTTTTACGAAAATAATTAATTAAATTCAATTCATTTTCAATGGATGTGGAATTCCAAAAAAAGAACACAAATAAAACAATACAAATCTTGTTTAGTTTTATTGTTGATTTTTTTTAGGGATACTGATCGACGATTGCAACGCTTGGCTCGCGCTTGCAATTGCTGAAGGTATTCCGGATACCATCTGGCCCATATGGTTCTCATGTGCTTCTGCACTAGCTGATATTCCTTCAAGCGGTTGTCGGGTATTCCGGTGTAGCTGACGTCTGGTACCACCGCTTGCATGTTGCTACCGATTAGAGAGTGTCCCGGTGTTAAGGGTTCCAATTCGGACGGCTCGTCAAATATATGAGTGATCGGTCAGGAAATTAAAAATTGTTCTACTTGTGCAAGCAAGGTAAGCACATTCTCCTGTGTGATGTTCGTTGTTCCGATGGTTCTAATATTGTGTTCTTTTAGCTGCCTTCACCGCAGCTTCCCTCAGACCTCCGAAGTGAGGTGCTCGGGGAGGAATGAAATTCCATTTCATCTCATTCGTCGCGCACCAATCAAATAATGCATCTCGATCATCTTCATCGCATTTAAGCATCTTATAAATGCGATTCAGCTCGCGTGACGCTCCTTTCAACGTAGCGGCATTGTCTGAGTGTGGTTCCCTTATCCTTCCGCGACGTGAAACTCAACGACGTAGTGCTCCCAAAAATGCTGTTGTGGTTAGATCGCTTTCCAATTCGGTGTGAAAGCATACGAATATCGCGATGTATGCTTTAGTGTGACTTCTGGTGCGAGTAGGTGATTTTAGAAAAATTGGCCTACTTTGATCAACACCGCACACTGAAAACGGTCTTGTCGGTGAAACTCTCGACGTCAGCAGGTCAGCCTTAGAGACTGTGTTTTACGAGTGTTGGTTGGTGGTAGACAGACTTGCATAAATTGCGACCTCCAATGATCCAGAATCGTTGTCGCAACGATGTAAGCAGCATTTGAGGACCAGCATGTAGTTTGCTCAGGTGATGTGCAACTGCCAATAGTGCTGCCAATGGATGCTTTGATGCGAGTATGACTGGATGTTTACGAAATCGAAGCATGCTTGGTGGTTTTCCCTCTCATCCAGCATTAGTTCTCGATCGGCGATCGGATGTTAGTGGCGGCTGTGCTGGAACGTGATGGACAGTTCGTGAAGTTGTGTTGGAAGTGAAAGTAACAAAGAGACGTAAGCTTGAACTAATGCACTGTATTCTGTGTCGCTTGCAGTTTATCTACCACAGGGCGTTTGGAAGAACGGTTTCGACGAGTCGTTGCGAAAGGGCAGTGGCTGGATCCACAACTACCATTCGGGCCGGTACCCGAAGGACGTGGACACCGCTCGACGATACGGATAAAGAGCATTGGAATGGATGTTAATATCACATATCACATATATCAGCAGATTGACTCGCGGTACTGTTAGCCTCCCACATTTCCACATGGTTATTCTTCTTCTTGATGACAATCTTTGCGGGGGGACAACAGAGAGCAAAATGGAAAGAATTAATCACCGTAGGTATTTAATGTCCACCACACAAAAGCTAGCGGAGAACACGGTCATCTCAGTCGCCATTGCATATTATTTTGAAGCGCTTTTCCTTTCGTCGAAGTCTCCGCGCATGCGCGATCGGAGCCACCAAAAAGCGACCGGTTTTGTGATTTCTGACACCAAGAGAGCATCCACGAAGGGAGATAACATCAATTTGATCCGCACAAGGCTCCGCCATGTTTGTATATAACATATTGATATCGCATACTCACGTTATCATTCGCTTTGATGGTATGAGAATGAGAGATCTTCTACGATTGGCTATTAGTTACACATAATATCAAACCAGGGAGAGCGATCGATTGAGTAAATAGCTCAGGTACTGTGGCCATAATCCTCCGTCTCATTTCATCCATCCAGTTCCTACAGTGCGTCTCATAACAGCACAGCACTTCAGTTTTTTAATTATTAGCACCAGGAAATGTGCAGTGCCACTATTTCCGAAGACTTTATTCATTGTTTATTGTTCGGTTATTTCGCAATAATTATATCGCTTGTCGTCATGGAGTTTCCGGGAGTTTAGAAGGATTCCATGCATAAATATACGATTTCAATACTCCTTATTGTTATTTCCATAAAAATGAACATGGCTAGAGTCATTTAAGGGTGCTAGCACATTTGGACGAACGGAAAGAGAGAAAAGATCAGTCGACGGATCAAGCGCTACGATCACTAGAGGGAAGGGTACAGCTATATGAAATGCTGCCTGCTGGTACGGAAATTTGTGCTACCTCTACCGTATGGATGCTCTCTTGGTGTCAGAAACCAAAAATTCCACCGTTTCTGAAGCATTTTCGGTCGATTCCGGGACACCGCAGCGCAGCGAAATCCGACACGCTCTTGAAGCCAGCTTGAAAGTTTCAATCGCAATTGAAGAGGAGAGACTTCAACGAGCGGAAATGGCATCAGACAACGAACTTTATTTTCGCTTTTTCAATAATTAATTTCTTTTCCAGTAATTAATTAAATTCAGTTTTTTTTCAATGGAAGTGGAATTGAAAAAATAAAACACAATAAAACAAAACAAATAAACACAAATAAAACAATACAAATCTGGTTTAGTTTTAATTAAGATGTTTGCAGATTTTTATTTTCATTTAGCTACTACAGTCGGTTGTTCTTGTTGTTGTTTTCTCTTCTGCCGCTTCTGCTCTTCTTTAACGCTTACTATTATTACTGCTTCGTTTCATTCGCTTGTTTTTCTACTGTTTTGTGTTTTTTTTTCTTCTGTTTTTCTGTAACATCATACATTCCTTTCGTTTTCTTTTTGTTTGTTTGTTTTGTATTTCGCCATCATTTTGCGCCGCAATATTGTAACATTTTCTTTCTGTTTTGTTTTCTTTCTCTGCTTCGTGTACCCACTTCTTTCCCCCTTTGTATTACTAACGTACATGGTGGAGGGGAGGGAGGGAGGGCGATTTGAGAAGGGAAGGGGTACTAGCATGTTTGTGTGCGTGCGTGCGTGTCTGTGAGCGAGTGTTTCGATCGCATTTCGCGCAGTGGTTACGACAACCGGACATGGTGGTGGTGTGTATTGGTTTTAAAGTTTACTTCATTTACTCCTACCGTATCTTTCACTCGCTTATGCGCTTTTTAAATAAACACACACTCTGCGTTAATCCGTTTATTTTTGTACAAATGAAGTTTTACATGCGTGCAGTAACTTTACTAAAATGTACAACATTGCCTGCTTCTGGCTGCACTACATTACAATGAGAGTGTGTGATACTCTTCTTCTTTTATACAGCATAATGTAATAGTATATGCATCACGCGCTCTGAACGCCTTATTTATCCATACACACTGACACACAGGTTGACTTCCTCGCTGAAAAGTTTGACGCGTTCACGCAGAAGAGGTTAATACTCCTGCAGCATACAATACAGGACAGGGCGGGATTATGGTGCTTGTAGACAACGCCGAAAACCAGGGGACTGGAAGACTGGATCTTATGTTTCGATCCTTCCGTCCCCAAGAAGTGGTAAGAGAGAAGGTTACCACTCGAGAACAGTTCAGGGAATTCAAGGAAGACTCTGCCGCTGAAGAGCCTCAACTCCACCAAGGAAGTGTCGGATGATGAAGACGTGATTTGCAACGGAAGATCTACGACCGACGCACGGAACGGACGATCTTCTCTCGCACCCAAGTACCTGGAGTTGATTTAGAGACTACAAACCTATCGCTGGTAAGATGTCCACATGCCTCACAACACACTGGCGGAGAACGTGGAATGTGCTTGCAAACCGTGCAGGAAGGAGTTAGCTTCTACAACACCAAATCAATCAGGGTCATGATTATTTCAGTAGGTTCCTGTACAAATACCATCACACAACTTCGCCAACATGCTTGGAAGATGATTTGATGATGCACAGTGACAGTACCTGTCTAAGACTTTGACCGAATTGTCAAACGATCTCCAAACGATGTCCGATAAGATAAGGCCTATTTTCCAGGTCCTTCTAGCTCTTGTTTTGATTCAGCAATGAGAGAGAAGATTTTTCCAGGGTTTCCCAGCGAGCCAGGAATAGCCACCATGATTAAGGATCAACAACACCTTAAGGAGGCTAAATCTGATGCAAATCGGTAACATGATCTACGCCAAGGCTAGCATTGCTGCAGGAGACGCAGCCTCAAGCCTACGTGCTCCATTCCGGGGGCCATTCGTTAGAGATACAGTCTAACCGGAGAGCAGTATAGCAGGACCCACAGGCTGATCGTTATGCGCGTGAGAAGCGCATACCGACAGGCATGTTCATTGCGCTCCTAGACGATCAAGGATGCCATGGTGCTGCTGGGGCAGTCGTATCCAGCTTCAAAACGAAATGCGAGGCAAAGGAAAGCTTTGTTTACTGGGTAGAAATCCCATCGAAACGCGGCGCGCATAATAATGTCTAGTTTACAATTGCGATTTTAACCATGTTTGCGCTACACTCACACACGCATACGCACAAACGCACACACGTACACAAACTAACGTGCGCGCGCGCGCGCATCATAAACGTTTTATTTGCATTATTCTTTTTAGCTGTCCATGATTTAATTATTACACGATTAAGAGCTAAACACAGCTTCGTCCTGTTTGCAATCTCGCTCCATTTTCCCTCTCACTCTCTCTCTTTCTTTCTCTGGTGCGTACTGTATTTCTATGAGTTTCCCCCCTCCCTCCTTTTGCAAAGGGGTATTTTTTTTGTTAGTAACCACACACAACAACAACAACAGTACAACCAGCAACACCACCACACAGAAAAAAGAAGCGCTAAACGTTGCGCATCTTCTTTCGGCTGCTTGCTTGCTCGGTTGGTTGGTTTTGTTGTTTGCGTTGTTTTGCTGTTTTCTCTCTTTCTCGCCCGTTTTTTTTTTGTTTCCTTCTCATTTATATACTGTGTTTATGTGTTTTGTTTCTATCTCTCTTTGTTCTTGCTTGTGTGTGTTTTTTGCATTGACTTAAATAATCCTTATCGAGTAGGTAGGTTTTCTTTTTTACTTCATGTTTTGTTTTCTCGCACACAAGCGTAATACACATACACACGCTCACTCATTCGCTCTCTCTTTCACTCTCGCTCGCTCGCTGTAATTAATTCTCGTACTATCCAGAAGCTATACTAAATCTCATAACTCTCTCTCTCACACACACACACACACGCGCGTCCCTACTATTTCCACTTAGCCGATTGTGTGTCTATACTAAGTAGTATGTGTGTGTTCGATTTTTCACCATCTTTTTCTTTCCTCCCGTGTTTTATGCCCCATTATCCTGTTTCATTCTCATCGTGTCAGCTATCTAGTTAGTTTGATTCGCCACCTTCGGTGGGAGCTACTACCTAACACGACCCAGAACAAAATGGTACAATAGCAGGCCATGATCCGCACACTCACTCCGTACGCCATTTATCCCAAAGCCTACTTCTCCTTCCCCATCCATCCATCCTTCTAGTGTAGCCCTAGCAACCGAACTGGTAGTAGGTCGCTCTACACACCTTTCGCGTTGCGTCCTGTTCTCTCTCTTTCTCTCCATTGTTTTCTCCACGTTACAGCACACAGCAACGGTATAATAGCTTTGCAGCTTTCTACTTCAGTGGTTGTTGTATGTTGCTGCATCCTTCAGCTTATTGTTTAAAGAAAATACTTGGCATATTCAATTAAATAAACCAAAGTGTTGTGGTGTGTGAACCACCACAAACATTTATCATCTGTTTTAGGGCGGTTTGTAGTTATTTCATGCACAATATATGTATGTGTGTGGCTGTGTTTTTGTATTCATTTTATACTTCTGTTTTGTTCTTCTCTTTCCTTGCAGATTTCTGTTTCAGCGATGTACTGGCACTGATAGAATTGTTATCTTTGCTCTTATTTGTCCACTTATTTTAACAAATAATTCGCTTTTAGAGTACATCTACACATTCACACTCACACACATACACGCATTTACATGTCTGTTATCGCCATTACCTATAACACGACTGTGGCTACTGCTGCATCCGTTTGTGGTTGTATTGTTTTGTGTGGAAGATACAACTTTGAGACGAAAACAACCCAACGAACCCAACAACGCCATCACTCTGCTCCCCGACTGCTTATCCCTTTTACATTCATGGCTAAGTTCGTGTCCTTTTTCTAATGTTTTCCTCTTGTTACGGTTGGTAAGTTACGGGGTATATTTTTTAATCCTGCATCTCTCTGTATCTTTCTCTCTCTCTCTTTCTAAGTATGATAACTTTCCTTATGAGACGACGGTAACACATGGGAATAGTTTGCTTTGCTTTGCTGCGCCCGTTTAACATTTTCTCTTCTCTTTGTTAGCTCTCTCTTTCTCTCTTACTCTCTTTCGCTCTATCTAACTTAGTTTTGGGTGGTTTTTATTTGTTTTAGATAGCATAAATCAACCTATTTTACTTCTGTTTTAGCATTGTTACTGTGTTTTTTTCTTCAAATGTTACTTTCCTTAGATTCACATTGTTTGTTGCTTTTCTTTTGTATTTTGTCTTTTATTTTACAAGGTTTTTTCTTTCTTTGTTTGCTTTCCTTATCGGTTTTCCTCAGTGTTTGTTGTTTGTTTTGTCATTGCATAAGCTTTCAATGTAGCATGCGTGTATGCGTGTGTGCGTATGTTGGGAGCTTTTAATGGGGTTTCTTTTATAGTATTCTGCTCATTTTGCGTTCCTTTTAAAATATACAAATACACACCCACATTCACGCACACACACACACGTACATTCACGCGGAAACACACTTTACAAAGAGAAGAGTGGAAACTATTTCATATCACAATTAGATGTAGAGTAGGAAAAAGAGCGCTTTTATATTAAAGGAACAGAAAAGAGAGCCCCCGAATTTCTTCATTGCTTTCGCGTGTTTTCTTTTTTCTTTGCAAACCGAACAATTCAACAAAGAGAGAGGCAGGAGGAGGTGTGGTGTAATGTTATTTACAAGCAAAATAATTTGGACGCGTAATTTGTTTTCTCCTTTTTCCATTTGTCTATGTCGAACGGAAAATCGACTTACGACTGTGAGAGCATTTTGTGGAAAAATTAAAAACAAAACCCCCACCAGATGTATTTCTCCCTTTCAACGTTTTGTTTTTCTATTTCCTTTGTTTTGCGTTTTGTTATGAGCCGGTTTTATCTTCTTATTAATTTGCAGTTTTGTTGTTTGCATTGTTTCGTGTTTTGTTCGCTTCATGGCAGGATGTAATCGACAGTATAATGTACTTCTTTTTCCATTGGTTTCTTTTTGTTTTTTTTAGTAGTAAAGTTTTATGTTTTTTTCAGTTTTTTTTATATGGTTTTTAAACATTTTCTTGAGTTTTGTTACACGCATTTTCCTCCTGCGGGATTCACAAAATAATCAAAGGAAAACGAAAACGGAAAATTTGTGAAAACAGAAACATAAAACAATCGTTATACCCATGTTTTGCGAACGCTGGAACGTATAATGAGCGACATCCGGCATTTTCTATCGGTAGAGTAGCAGAAAAGGTGGAGAGAGGGCAAACTTGATTTTATTGGGAAAGTATATAGGAAACTGTTTCTTGTTTGGTGAAAATACGGTGAAAGGAAGCAATAGAAAGTGCGATTGTGTGTGTGTGTGTGTGTGCAGATACGATAACAACGGTGAGAAGGTAATGTTGTGTGTCTATAGCAGAGTAAACGGTGGGCATTGGTAAAGTTACACTATTGTAAAAAGACAGTCACAATTCATTAACATGTGCATTAAAAAACGCATTGAATGAGAACGTAAAAACGAATGCTTTCTACACCTTTCCCAGTGGGGTGTGCTTATGTCCGATGTCTCCATTTTTGGTCTGGTACAGTTCTGTGTGCTTGTGTCGGGGGGGTTGTTTGTTTCACTCAAATCTCGGGTTGGATATAAGTGCCCTACACGCGTTCAGGAAGAATTACAAGAGACTAACGATTTGACAGATGCAAACGATCTAGAGTATGCAAAGGAACTGTCCGTGCTAGGATGTAAGAATAATTTATCAACATAAACTGTCAACCGTCGAAATGCATGGCACAATCTTGTTTTACAACTAATCAGAAAACATTACACAATCGCAGCAAAGCTGGTGGTAAGTGCTGCTATTGTTTAAGGTAGACAAAAATTTAACGCAAAAAGTCAAAATATCAACAAATTCGAACGTACAGAGGCACTGATTGTGTGTGATAGAGCGCTACCAATTGAAAAAAGCTTCTTAAAAAGCACTGCAACTTAGGAACAATCGTTTCAAAAGCCATCACAAACAGCAACGAATCGTGAAGTGATTTCCCCTAGCATGCAATCAAATGCGGTGCATTTAGTAGGAAATCTATTGCATTCCATCATTCCATACCAGCTGTACTAAGGTGCTGTTTTGGGGACACGGCGAAACTGAACAGTCTCGCTGCTATCGATTGCTACTGCTTGTGCACGAAGAAGAAACGAAAAAAGTAAAACAGTTGGAGAGGATTATATCTGAAGAAGATGGAAAGGAAATTCAACATCGTGCCCCATCAGACAGATATAAAAGGGAGACGTGGCATGTGGTGTACGGGTGTGTGGGGAGGAATGGGACACCGCAGTTTTTGTTTTGCTCGCGCAGGGGGACGCAAATCGTCCTCATTGATATTAACAATTCCATTCTCTCAATGATTGGCTTTGAGTTTTCGATCAAGAATGACATTACGGTCGGTGCTATCGCTTGATTACTGTATCCTCTTTCGATGAGATAGTTTTTTGTTGTTTGTTGCGTGAGCTTTGGCTCCATTTTATGCGTTAAAAATTCGTGTGCTTTTCGAGCGTTTTCTTCTCTCAACAACTATTTACGAACAGTGTTGTCCTTTTCTAATGCAATTTGCTTCGCGTATATTTTGTAGTTACAATTCGTGCAGTGTTCTGTTCTGTAGAAGCTTGTTTGTTTTGTTTTTAAAGCACGGCCATATCCCTATTACGATTCGTTCTCTCTATGCGTTATCAAGATTTGTTTTGAAAGTTTTGTTTAAAAAGTGATTCTCGTGCACTTATAAAACCATTGCTACTTTAACCGTACTGTTTTCGCTACCGATTTCTAAACTTCACGCGATATTTTAACTGACTCTAGGGTTTTACTTTAAACGTATGCTAGTAGCTTGTTGCAAAAATGGTATTTAAAATCGTTTTTGTTAGTGTCGCTGTCTTTACTGCTTAAGTGTAATTTATGCAAACAAATCTACCATTACAAACCCCTTGAGTGTAACGATTTATGTTTATCTCTCTCTCTTTTGATGGCGCTTATCAGTTGCTTTTAATTCAACTTTATGGAACAAATCAATAGGAAATCATTGTACAAACGTAGACTTATCAAACCTACAAGAATACAACCATGCCACACTGCAGCATCTGGCGGAAAGTATTTGCAAACTATGCAAACACTGTAATAAATCTGACAGATACGTGTGCTGTACCTTCGTTATCATTATTCAACACAAATAATATCGTCCATAAGCTTAAACAATTATTGCACCACATTCATTCTACTAAACATTAAACCGAAAATGGACATAAACTTATCTAACGAAGCTGCTTTTGTGGGACTACTGTAGCAGCATTAGCTGAGCCTCTCTCTGTCTGCTTAATGAGTATTTTACGTTTATCGTAAGTTGCAACCGATTTTAAGTGACTTGTGTTGCGCCCTTTCTTCTGCCTGTTGTTCGTGTACCACGAGAGGATGGCGGTAGTATCAAACACTCGCGGGCTTTGTAATGGACACATTTCTTCACTGTACACTTTACGCTTTCTACACAAAGACATCGTACGTTTGCCTAACTCGCTTCTTTTATAACCTGCCCTGTGCTAATATCTTTCCCTAAACGCGTCTTGCATTTGTTTTGTCCTTCCTAACCATACTTGGAGCTGGTGGTTTTTGCCGTGTCGGAGTTTATTAACGCGCAATCAAATGCCGCAGCAAGAGCCAAAGCTTTAAAATGGTGTATCGGATACATTAACGTGGGCCTTATTATCGGGAGGCCTCCCGATCATTCATTCCCAGAGTATACGTAGGAAGGATAACACGACAGTAAGATCATTAACGTCTAGATCAATGTCATCATCGAGATCACTGCGGGTGTATTATTCATCGGTACGGTTAACGTTTGTTCATTTGGAAAGAAGGTTTGATTTGATCGGTGGTCGGTGGGTTAAAGTAAAAGCAACGTTTCGTGGATAAATTGTTTTTGTTTGTTTGTTTGTTTGTTTGTTAGAAAGTGTATCCAATTCGGGGCAAGCATCACGGGGCGTTGTGGAGCAAGTAGTTGATTCGCGCGGTTTTGGAGATGGTGTCACAGATGGTGGTAGTGATGTGTTACAGGTAAGTTGCGTGATTGAAGAAGAGTGGTAGTAGTAATAGAAGGTAGCAGTAGCAGTAGTAGAAGAAGATAGTAGCACAAGTTAATGTCAAACGCGTCGGTGAAGGTAGACGTGTGGCACGCGCGTTTGGTGGATGTTGTCGCGGTTGGGAAAGGTGGCGCGCACGGGTGGGTTGTGGTGGTACGCAGTAGATTGTAAGAGATAATGTATCGTTAATTATTGCACTGCTATTATTGGCGGGGTCTGCACACACACGCGCGCAATGAGAAGAATTTTAAACAGAGAACTGAGGAACTGAAACAGATCACACACAGGTAGGTGCGCACAGAATGTAAACGGAACCTTTCACTTATTCTTTTTCCCATTTATGTAATACATGGAATGGTTCCTAGAGGAACGAAATATGTGCCTAAACGATGCTCATTTGGCGAAGGTGAAATAAATCTCGTGAAAGTTCGCCTTTTTTGCAGAATGGGGATGTTTTCATAAGCGTGCGTTTGGATGTCGCGCGAAAAACTTAAGAAAGCTTGGGGATTTATCCTGCTTTTAAATGCCTACAAGTGCTTTTGCACACGGGGGAAATAGTTAGGAACTGTCTCGAATGGGGATCATTTTCAATCCTTCAAGTACACGAAAGGTAGTTATTAAAATCGGACAGAAATTATTTGAATGGTGTTGCGTGTGAAACCAATGCACTAATATAAAGGTAAAACAGAGGTAACGTAACCGAACTGATGGGAAGTATGTGTGGAAAATTGTCAAAGCAAGAAAACAAAAACAAAAAGTAAACCCAAACGTGAAACCGGAAGCACGGAAAACCGAACAGAAAACTTAAACAAAAATCGAGAGAGACCGGACTTATTTCTTGAACGCAAATACATTACAATGGAAGTGATGGCGTTGGTGTCGAGGCCAGCACGGAGGTCGATGGGTAGCGGATCGTATGCTGCGACGATGCCTGGATGTAGTCCTGGCTTGGATTTAGTACGCTGTCCCGCGAGTTGGAGTGGGAGGTGGCGCGAAGAAGCTTTACGGCTTCGCGCTCGGGGCTACATTGCACTGCTTCTAGTCATTTTTGACGGGATGACTTCTTCTTCTTTCGTTTAAAGAAACAACAACATCTGCAAAAGAGGGAAAATAGATAACAAAAAAAAAAATACGATCAGAATGGGAAGGTAGATACATTTACAAAGCTGGGGGGGTATTAGGACCAGACCAGCTTTTATTTAATTACTGCTGCACATGATTAAATTAAGCTAACGAATAATCCCCTGATAATGCCTACACACATATATGCTTTAGGCACGGGAAAACTCAATACTGTTAATAATACCCTCCAGTTCATGGACTATTTTTAAAATATACAGGATGGAACGCCTTTCAATGTAGAAGCTTTTTTCTCGCAATTGGTAGCGCTACGCTTTAGGCACTGTTGCAGATACAGAATCATACTCGCCACACAGTCATCCGCAATGAAAGCATCCACAGAAAATTCGATTCCATTTTCCACAAATAAACTCATCATACGCGCGCGCGAACGGTGTACGTTTAGATTTTGATCCGCATGAAAAGAAAAGCACCGAAAGTCACTCGGTCCTTCTCGGTTCTTACGTTGACGCCCCCCCGGATAGAGGATTGAATGTGTGCTATCGTTTAGATAAATCTCAACAGTTCGCCCCGCTTTTCTTTATCCTGGGGAACAATCTCTGCTTCATCTAGCGCTTTTCACGGGGAGTAGTACACAACACCAGGACCGAACCACGGGCAGTGTGAGCTGGTTTTCAAGTTCGCCGAAACGATATGTTAATCACAAAACCCAACAACAACAGCAAAAAAAAAGCAACCTTACGCTAGGCTTCATACAGCGATACACACAGCGCGCGTGTACAACGCTAATGCCCCTCTTCGGGGTGAAGCTTTTCCATTCGAGCCGCATTGCACACGCCCGACGACACACACATGGTGTATTATGTTTCCATACAAGCTTGCCTTTTTACATGAATCCACTCCACCTTATTATGAAGTACGTAGTCTTCTGGGGGAGGATATCCAAGGTAGTAGCTAATTTTCGGTACGACCTCGCACGCACTTCTTCATCATTCCTAGGAGAATCTTCTTTTGAAAGGCCTTACGATGTGTCTCCGTCGCTCGTTCAAAGCAAGAAGCAGGCCTATCTTATCATGTACCTCGCTTCATTTTACATCGCAGAAAAGATGATTAAATTTAGGATCAATTTCCTCCTGGAAGTAGCTTGTTGTACAGCCCTACACACACACACAGGGCGGCGTGTAGCCAGCGACACACATGCTAGAGAGCGTCCTCTTTCGCTTGTCGCTGCTTTCTGATGATGTTGTCAGCAGAGTGAAACTCTGGCCTCCCCCTTACAGCAGCTTTTAATTTCGTTGTAAAACCTCAATTATTTTTCGTGGGTCTGCATATCACCTTTAACAATTTTCAGCATTATCGCTCGGTTTGAAAATCAGTTGGCTAATTTTTCCTACAAAAACAGGCAACACTTATGAGCTAACTTAATGCGTGGCTCCGCATACTTACTTTGTTTCGTCAACCAGTTCCACCTCGGGCTGCTGCGTAATCGGTGTGTTCGAATGTCCGGCGGT
>NC_069140.1:8153577-8158577 GCF_943734755.1 Anopheles moucheti
GGTTGGATTTTGTATGCAACGGAACTAGCAGCAGCTCACTACTAGACGACTGGACGACTGGACGATCTAGTACAACACACAACGACGACTAACAGGCAACAGGGTAGAATCGTTCATTTAACGCACACAAACACACATCGATTACCGACGCGAGGAACGCTAAACGATTATTAACTGGACTAACTGGACGCTGTCAAGTCAAACACGCGTAAACAACAATGATAAGCTTTGGCAATTACAAAGCAACCATCCACCTGGACACACTTCAGACTGTGTAAACACAAATCGTTAGTTCAAGGTGATGATAATGGGTAGCGGCGACACTGGCGATTCCGTCAGTACTCCGTCAACTACCGGCACGAGCGGTTGTTCCCGGGTCCGGTCATTCGCTGCTAACCCTCATTTCGCGTGCGTAACAACGAAGATGGAGGAATCACACCATTCGCCACCGCAGTCATCCGATCCGCTGCGAAGTTTGTGCGAGGATGAGATAAGATTGTTGCGAGAATGTTACCGTCGTGGTCTACCCGGCACGCTGGAGCCATTTCTGTTCGTTGACAATCATCTGAGATGGTGCGAAAAGATTCGAGAAAGGTCTTCCGTTCCGACTTCTGCCAAAGGAGGAGACTGGACCGTGTCGCCCATTGTGTGGAAACGGTTCTTCACGCTAGCGCTGGCTGATCGGGAGGAGTTGACAACGTCGGGCACGTTTGTGGCCATTACCGATGCAGCAAAGGTACGTTACGTTCGTTGTGTTACACGCTGTAAATTGTGTTGATTGTACTACTCCTGCTTCGCAGTGTCCGACTGTAGTGTTCTGGACGTTGCAAGAAGATTTGTCTCGATTGCAACGAGCGCTAATGGAGACGGATCAGATCAAGTGGATGAACGATCCCGCATTTGGCTGCGTTGCGCTGGAACACTATACGATGCTGCAGAGCGTTCTACGGCTGAAGGCGCCTCATCTAATATTCCGCAATTCCACATTCTTCCGTTTGCCCAATAAAACCGCCATAGCACTACAGCTCAGGTGTGTATGCTAACGATAACAAGATGATCGTGTACAAGAGAACATGACAATCGACATTCGTTCGACAACTTTTAGCATTCCTGATGGTTACGAGATACTGCCACTGCATGAGTCATACGCCGACGAAGTTAACGACACATGGCCTCACCGTTACGCAGGCTCGGAGGAGTTCTATCGATCATTACTGCGCCTGAATGGTGGACTTGCATTGGCAACACGTACACCACCGGGAACCGCCGCCAACCAACCGAAGCAGCTGGCCGGATGGATACTGACAAACGAATACGGGGCACTGGGTCATCTTTATATCCAGCCCGCCCATCGAAACCGAGGCTTAGCTTCGGTTCTGGTAAAGGCTTGGGCGCTTCGCACGATTGAAGCCTGGCAAGGCGACGATCATGCCCAAGGTGCCGAAGTGATCGCATACATTCTGGACGTAAATGTCGCATCACGGACGCTCTTCAAGAAGCTAGGATTTATTGAGATGTCCAAATCTCGTTGGTCTAATCCTACCACCAAGTAGGGGTCACCCACCAAAACACTGATTTGAACTCGCTATGAATGATGAACAGGTGGTTTTGCAACATACTGCAACCACACCAACTCTGAGGTTGCAACGAGAGAGAGAGCAAAGAGCTGGGCAGCGATGAGATCCAAAAATATCCCCTGACCTTTGGGAGTGTTTTGACGGAAGGTTCGGCATGATGCAGGATTGTAGGTGGAGGTAAATGTGATTGAGACGTGAATTTGAAAGCAATTGGAGCGCAATCGTGTGTACAGAAGAGATTTCATGTTACGTACAATATCTTTTTGGAAGGAGCGAGTGGGAGTGTGGATAAAATGATCTTAAAAGGAAAAAATCAGACGAAAAAAGAAAACAAAATTTGCCAAATTGTATTCGATCGTAATTGCAACGTACATGGGATCGGACGAGATATTTAACAAATTAAATAAAAAAAGCACATATCTGTGTTCCAAACAAACATGCTCAACTAAAACTGAAACAAATGCTTGTTTGCTTACTGTTAGAGGTAATCAAAATGAAAAAAGAATAGTACCAATTGTACAAAAAAGAACAAATAAACAACTAAAACTATTAGTGTACAATTGTTCGTTTGCATGAGTTGGTAAATGTGTTTTGGAAAAAAAACATTGTGAACATTTGTTGTGTGAATTGTACGATTTATACACAGTCAACAGTTACAAATTGAAACCAAACATTATGTGTGTCTTTTTGCATCAACAAGAGAAATACAGAATACGGACGACGACGTTGATTCTTCTCCAAAATGCGACAGAGCAAAAGCACACGGTGGGCTTCGAAGAATAGTGTTTAGAACAATACACGAAACACTACACACGCACACACACATACACACGGTCTGATGAGGAAATTATTATCTTAAACAACCGCCATTTTGAGGGAGTTTTATCGTTATGGAAGTGCATCGATATATCGATGCACACACTACAAACAAGACTTGTTTTAGTCAACCCGCAGAAGATGGTATGAATATTTGCCGTTCGCTTATGGAAAAGGTGGGAAAGGTTAGACGACAAATTGTTATAAATTGGTTGCTCAGACAAATGAGTGATGTATTTGATTGGATGCACAATTTGTTAGAAAACAGAACAAAAACACCCGACGACGATCTCGGGGATCTCCGGGTCGGAGTGTTTGATGTAATTATGGTTATTGTCGAAAGATAAATACAATGCGCGGATGAACGTTATACCACACTTTTGTAATGCAAGAGAATGTGCAACAATCGGATTAAAATCAGACAAAACCAGGGTGGAAATGAAACATTTGCTTATGGGTCATCTTTTTTTATCTCCATCAAGACGCAGACTCACTGATTTGTAAAAGCATTTTGTGCGTTACGGGATAATGCACGATGCAGGATAACATGATCAAACGTAACCTAATTTTGTCACATAACGCATAACGGGCAGCAGAATCACAGTGCCCGTGTGGAGCAATAGGTGATACTCAACTCATATTCAATATAGTAGTACATGACCATCTTACCTTGTTCGCTGGTGTATGTCTTTCTCGGTTTGGCGAAACAACGACCTCATGACCGGTCTGTAGCGAACCGACGGGCGTTGACTGTCGGGAAGGAAGGAAAAGGGATGAGCCATAAGAAGGTTGTTTTTTTTAAAACATTTTTACGGTTTATATGCAAGGTGATGCTTAACGAAACAACAATACGAGCGAATACGGGAGAGGTTATGTAGCTTACGTGTGCTGACGAAACTAACGGTGACTGAACACACACTGTAGCAATACGACACACGTAACAAGTGTGACTGAACAGCAATAGGAAGTCAATCATTCTATCACCTGGTGGCATATCGGTTATGCTAATTGAATTGAATTAAGTTTATGATCGATCGGAAAGCTAGCATAGTTATGTAAAATGTATCAAAACTATCGAACCTTCTCGCCCGTTACGTCACATTTAACGGTCAAATGGCTAACACCCTTATTCCTGCCAGATTTACGCAACTGCAACTAACAAATGTCAAATATAATCGCCCCTCGCACACGCTAAGAATCGTATGGTATTGTAAAGTAGTCTCCAGCCTTCAAACTTGCTTCGAAACGATGAATCTTAGCTTTATCGCGACAATCCAACCCACGCGACCAAGCAATCCAATTAGTGGTTCTGTCCTCTCGTGACACTACCATCGAACCGCGTACGGACGACTGAATAAATCTTCAAAACAAATTACGAATCAAGTTTTACTGTTTCACTAAAGCATCACTGACATTACGAAGCTACTCAATTAGTCAAAGGAGTTTTAACATCTTTCCCTATGACCCCTTTTAAATTCTTCATTTATTGCATATAAAGATTCCTCATGAAACGAGCATTTGATAGCCAACATGAAAGTTACAGCTGACAAGGTATTGCCTTACATTAAAATATATGTTCTTCTACCACGAACACGCAACATACAGAGCCTCGAAGAAGACACTTTTAAACTAAATTCTAGCGCTTGTATAACCTAATTATAAATGTGCTTAACTTTAACAACACAATTCTAAATTCGGTGCTGTTACTGTTGCCAACATTACTTCCTAGCATATGCAACACGCGCACGGTCGAACCGGACGCCTTGTTAACAACAAACCGTAAACACACGCACACACCTTCGCTGATTTTGTTTTCACGATGTGCGACGGTGGCGCATTGCGGAGCTGCCGCAGGACGTGAAAATTTGAAGGCTTCACCGATGGAAAGCGTGGAAATGGGATTCATTGTAACGCGTGTGACGTGTTGGTGCGTTCCCGCACCATCCGAACAAACGAAGAAAAGAACACGTGTGTATTGATTAGCAGTGTGATAACTAATGTTCAAGTGCAATTTGCAAGTCCGGTGGGACGATAAATTACAAACTTCACGCATCGATTCTAGAACAATTGTCAAAAACAAAAACCTATTGGCCAAAATGCACAGAAATATTTTCTTACTTGAATTAGAATTTCAAAATTACTAAAAAAAAATCTTCAATTTAGCACAATCTTCAGTACAACGTGCACGAAGATTAGCTCAAAACATTCCAATTTGTTAAACTTCTTTTCTGAAGGAGGGTTCAATTTCTCGCAGGCCGCCATTCGTATGGTAGCCTCCGTGAACGGGCACGTGCGCATGGTACTGCACTGTATGGTTCCGCTCATGATTTCAGGCGTGTTTAGTCAAAGCCCGCCGCTTGATTTGTTGGAAAACCGTGTTCATTTTATTCCTCTGTAAATCGGCAAACGATGTTTCTAGGATAAAACGATGACAAAGTATGAAATATTGTCGTACAGCGCGGCGGAAAAATACGAAGCGCTGGTACGCAAACGCAAACAACATGAGAACACATTAGTTCACATGGATCTTCTGCATGGCACCACCGGCTGCTTCATTGCGACCGTCGACAGCAGATCAACCCATTCGTCCAATAGCGCTCCGATACG